>NW_020954557.1:3389451-3440013 GCF_900497805.2 Vombatus ursinus
TGTGTGTGTGTGTGTGTGTGTGTGTGTGTGTGTGTGTGTGTGTGTGTATCCCTGTAGAAAAATTTAAGAAAGAGAAGCATGGTAAAGAACATTTGGAGAAGGCCCAATGGAAAGATTATCAGAAGCAGCATTGTAGTGGGTGTATTCTGTAAACCACCTAGTCAGAAGGAAGAAATGCATGAAGAGTTCTAGCAGCAGATCAAAAAGCTGACACAGAAGTAGAATATTGTATTGATGGGGGAATTCAACTATCTGGATACCTTCTATAAGTCTCTCACTGTTAAAGGTAGAGCAACTGATTAATTCTTGACTTGCCAATTTCAACCTTCAAAAAGTGGAGGAAATAAAGAGGGAAAAAATTCCTACACTACACCTAAATCTGGTCTGTAAAGAAGAAATGTTCAGGGACCAGGATTCAATTTAATTCAGTATTAATAAATGCACACAGAGAACAAAGTACTCTGGAAGGTACTGGCATGACTTTAAATCATTTCAGATGTTAAAGTATACAGTAAGGCCAAGGACAAGGTTCTGTGACACACCATTTGAGACCTCTCTCCAGGGCAACATTGATATCTTGGCTTGCAAGTGAATTGGATTTAAGTGAGACAGAGCTGTGCAGAGTCATCAGTCTCACTCTCTCCTCCAGAGTCATCAGAGTCCAGTGGCAAGACATAGGTCAAGATGACTGCCTATGGCCCCAGATGCAGTGGGGGACCTTGGCCTTTCTAAGCTAAGCCCATTCAGTAATTAAAGTCTAGGTAAGAATTGAGGCAAAAGATGGCCTAGTTTGCCTTTACAAAAGAATCAGTCTGGGAGGTGAAGACCCTCAGGGTTTCTGGCCAGAACTGGTGATGGGTACCCTGAAGAAGAGCAGCATACTTTGAGGCACATGTATTATAGCTGTCTTCACATGCCTGAAGGACTGCTGTGTCAAAGAGGGATTAGCCTTACTCCCAAAGGGAAATATTGGGATATTTTACTTTAATGTTTTGCTTTAATATTTTATTTTTATTTAATTTTAGTTAGCATATTTTAGTTTAATACAAGGAAAAACTTCTAAGCAATTAGAGTTATCCTAGAGTAGAAAAGGCCTCCTTTGGAGACAGTGGGACCATCCTCACTGGATGACTCAGAGTAAAGAATTCTTGTCCAGGAACAGTTTGGACTAGATGATCTGTAAGAAATCCCTTCCAACATTGAAAGGGAGTGACTCTGTGGTCTACTTCTACCTCTGGGTTATTGGCCTATGTGATATCTTGCAGCTTCAAGATGACAAGATATTTTGGAATTATAATTCCATTTTGTATTAAGATGATGAATAGGTAAGAAGATTGCTGGTCTTTGTGAATAGGTATGTGTGTATAGGGGTGGTGGTGGTGGTATGGGTGTGTTTATTGGGTATCTTCCACTAACTCTGTAAGGTATAAACGTAAGATGATTGTTATTCCTATTTTATAACTCAGCAACCTAAGATCCTTATAAGGAAACAGATGTAGAGAAGATTAGTGATTATCTCATGGTAATATAACAAATGAATATCAGAGTCAGTACTGGGACCTAGGTCTCCTTAATTCTGTATCATTTCACTGGGTCATGGTCTTAGTTAAAAACTAGAGGAAAAGGAAAAGTAGAATCTTCTCAGAAAAAGATATGAGTAATCCATAATTTTTGAGGCATGGACAGTGGTCATTCTTCACTTAAACTTCATAGGATACCTGATATGCATTTTAAAATATTGAGCTTTCTAGAATGATGATCCTAGGCATCCAAAAGGTTAATAATCACAATGTAGTACTCAGATGGCTATCCTCAGGGCGGAATGCTAAAGGCTCTATGGAAAAACCCTGGAAACTGGCAGTAATGGCCATAAAGTGCTATTTGACCCAAATGAAGAGCAAAACCTTCATGCTCAGAAAGAAAGTCCTGAAGGCAAAGTGATTTGGCTTCTCAGTGCTTATGCCTAGTAAATTTTGATGTGGCCGGTCCTATCTTTTCCTTTGGGGGCTATAGATCAATTAATTATTTCATCTTAAACTTAAAAGAATTTTTAAATAGGAACAGAAGACTGAAGAAGGAGTGCTATGGTTTAGTAGACTAAAGAATACAAGACAACCTAATAATACAGGACCCCCAGCCCTTTGAAAAGCATCATAAAGAAGTCTGAGAATCATTCCCTTAATTATCACAAACTCTTAACTATGACACCTATTTCACCGCACAATCACTTCTGTGTATGTACCTTTACCATTATGTTTCCTAAGTAATCAAAACATCCTTTGTCCATGAAGTGCTTTGCTTCGTAAATTCTGATGGCTAAATTAAATTACAGTTGAGGTATGTTAGCTCACAAGCATGTATACACACATTTATGTACAAACACACCTGTGCACATGTATATACACACATAAAGAAATATGTATATACATATGTATCTATAGATGTATATACAAATACAAACATATACTTACATATACATATGTGTATATATCTTACTCAAATGTTAATTATTTGAATAGTTCTGTGATCCTACAGATTTTAATATTCCCTCTAACAGAGAAGATCACAATCTATACAAGCCTTCCTATGTGAACTTTGACTATATTCTCCCCATAAATTCTCCATAGAGGGAATGGGTTCCACTCAACATGCTAGACTAGAGGTCTTTTTCTTCTTCTTCTGACATCACATGGCACGACAGTATAGCATATGGACTGTCCATCAGTTACCCCTTACTCTCACCATGTTCTTAACCCCAGTAGCAGAGTGGATAGAATGTTGTTGAGTTAGAATCCTCTAGCTATATGATCCTGGGCAAGTCACTTAACCTCTTTCAGCCTCAATTTTCTCATCTATAAAATGGGGATAATAATAGTACCAGCCTTTCAGGGTTGTGAGGACCAAATGAAATAATATCTGTAAAGTGCTTTGCAAACATTAAAAAACTCTATAAAAATGCTTGATATTATCATTGATTCCTTGGATAACATAATTTACTCTGGTTCCTCATTGAAAATACGTTGTGTTTTTTCACATCCACTACGTGCCTCTCCATCACCATCTGAATTATACTCATTAGTTCTTTGGAAACCATAGAAACACCATGACTTGTGACTATATACCAGTACAATATTATTATTAAGCAGATGGTCTTTGTTCCAGGAAGATGGTAAGAGTCATTGTAAAAACTTTGCAGTTTTCTATAGGCAATCCATTCTACTCTCTTCCACCTGTTTGACACTGAATTCAACTGAATTCATGTGTAGCCTGTCCAAAATATTCACACTGGTGGACAAGTTCTATAGGTTGTTTATTTAACTACATGTCATAATATAGAAATAAGCATTCTTTATCTGTATGTATGGTTGATCCAAACTCTTTTGACTTGTTATAGATCTTATACAAGAAGCTCTACAGCATTCCACAGCATGATCAAAAAGCATAATTAACATCCGCAAAGAAGGAACATCTGAGAGGCTTCACCCTTTAAAAGAAATAACTTTTCAAAGGAGACTCTAGCCTAGATTTTTCAAGGCTGCAGCGAACACTTTTGTGAGTAAATTTCAAAAACCATTAATACTCATCTCCAACATCTCCCACCAAAAAATAAGAGCCTAAAAGAACATGACTACTAGTAACAAATTTGCTTACTTCCACATGTATGTAATTTTTATGAGGGTTACACTCTTTGAAGTTGCACTCATTTTATGAGGATGTGCTCATTGAGGGTGTCCTTGAGAGTGGAAATTATTGAAGAAAAGAAAGGCTTTTATGAGCAATAGCAAACAACAGAACACATCTGTGCCATGACAGAATTGAGGGACAGATACAGCAAATACAAGATCCTCTTATACGTTTTGTTGGCTCCCAAAAAAGAGCAGTGAATTTAGATAAAAAAAAAATGTGTTGCCAATAAGGTGTCTCTCAAAAATATGTTAAAGTAATTCAAGATTCCTTAAAAGTTAAAACAATAGAGGTAAAATGTATGATGAGCCTTTGATAATTAATCATTAGGCAAGGCATAAATATAATGCATATGTAATCTCAGTGCTTTAAGACTGTAATTGGTTGGCTAGTAAAAAAAATCTGTATCTTCCATGATCCTCTCCCCCATCCTCTCTCCTTCTATTATTAATATTTTTATTCCTAATGCTGTAGAATTCTAATACTTACTTTTGTGGACAGAATTCTTTAGCTTCAAAGATTTAAAATTTGTCAAGGAGCATTGACATGCATAAGAATTAAAATCACCTCGATAATGTTATTTTGTATTAAGCGCTGAACACAACAAAATTCCTGTGCTATTTACATAAAATATTTTCAAATCTAATATGTACTTTATAAGAAGCTTCAAAGAAACCTACACTAGGGGCATAAGATACTTTGAAATGTGATTTAATATCATCCTATTGATGCCATGATAGTGTTTAGAGTTTGTTATGACATTAAGGCAATAGAAAACTAGTGAAAGTCTGTTAAAATGACATCATGACAGCCAAGTAATTTTCAATATCAACTTTTGTAAAATGAATTTTAATAGCAAATCATAGCAAAAATGAGGTCAGCAGAAGTTTAGGGATATCCAGTTATACATACTTAATGATCAAAGGACTACTGATATGAATTAAGCAACTATGGGAAAAATTAAAAATTCAAACAAGGCTGTTTATGTACAAATGTTTACATACAAATTTAAAATTGAGGCATGGACTCACAAAACTGTGGTAATTCTCTTTGAGCCTGTCATCAACCAGGTCTCAGTCTCTTGTCTGAAGTGCATCCAGTTAAAGCCCTTTGCTTCATTAGGATGTCTATTAGACAGCAATTAATCTAAAGTTCAGAGTAATCTCTGACATGCCACAAAAACATTCTTATTTTGCTAGAAGATAAAGATACAGAAAATGCAGTTAATCTGACATCAGAAAGCATGACAATTTTTGTATGTTGTCCTTTTTACGTAGGGCATTCATGTGCCACAGATGTAAATAGATATGGCTCCTGCCCTTTAAAAACTTAAAATCTCTAAGATAGTCAACTTAGATCTAACTAATCCATGAAAATCATAGCTATATGTTTAGAAAGGACCTGAGGGTCATCTATTCCAACCCCCTAACTTTTCAAAGGAGGAAACTAAAGCCCAGAGAAGTTATCCAAGGTCACACAGGTATCTAGTGGCCAGATAAGCATTTGAATTCAAGTTCTCTGATGCTAGAGTCAGTATTCTTCCTATATAACCTTAGAGAGTACACAACTTTTCTGGGACCCAGTTTCCTCATGTGTAAAATGAGGAGTCTGAACTGAAGGTTTCTGAGTTCTCTCTACGATTCTCCAGTGCAGTTTTCAGTACTTTGGCTACTATAGAAATCTTTTCGAAATCTCTAAGAGAAGCTAATGTTCTGTACAGCTTAGGCAACATTTTGTGAAGCTGTCTCATTTCTGCGGTCTCCCTTCAGCTTTTCTTCTGCTTTATAATCAGAATTTCAGTAACTAAAATTATTTCACCAAACACAAACATTTAAATTGCTTGCAGCTAATTATATCTGGTATAGGAACACGTTGCTTAAACATAGAAATTAGACATTTTTTTTTTTTGGCTTATAGGCTCCATGCCTTACAAATATTTGGCTTTATATCTTGCATAAATTAATTAAAGGATGAATAATAGATAATAGAGGGTTACAGCAGTCTCCATTCCTGGTAATTGTATGAAATTTGGTAGCACTCCACTAAAAATTCTGAATCATTTTCTTTAAGAAGAGCCAGAATGATTAAGATCTTAATGGCTATCATTCCTTTTAAAATTTCTACACCCCTGCCTTTCTGATGGACTCCTCATTGCCCACCACCCACCTTCTATCTGTAAACCTCTCACCCTCACCCCCCCCCCCCCCGACACACATACCCCTGATCCTGTTTCAAATGGTATCAAAGTTTATCCAAAGTAATTGAACAGGAAATTCCGGTTTTGCATCAATCTCAGGCCTCAGTGGGAAGGATTTTTTGAAGGAACTGACTCATTGGTGACCTTTAGGAACATCCTTGTCACCTAGCCATCGATCCCTGGACAGGCTTTAGCCTCTGAACCAAAAGCTGCCTTTCTAATGCTATGAAGTCGGTGCATTCCCTGTCATTGCCCTCCTCCATAGCCATCAGCAATCTTCACTGCCCCACCCCCATTTTGATCTCCTTCCACCCCCAACATTTGACACTCGGGGTTCCAAGGCAGTGAGATTGGAATGGGACAGAGAGTAAGAAACTGGGCACAAAGATTTTTTTAAGTACCCTCTGCATGGAATGAAAGTTTGTAAAGAAAGTACTGAACACAGACTTCCTGTAGTATCAAAAGGGAAATTTATGCATCGCCTTTGAGTTCAACTTCTCCATTAAAGCTTTTTCCCTATAATCTAGGGAGTTCTTATCTTGGTGACTTATGATGTTATGGAGGGGCTCATGCATGGAAAATGTCAATAGAAATAGTAACTCTGGAAGGGAAGGGCCTCCTAATTAGTCCCCATTTAGATTTTATGATGGCTTTGAGATCTGCTCATCCTGACAGTGCGCACTGTGGTTACATATTGTTCTAGCCTGAGGGAACCATAGGAAAATCCAGATTTATTGTACCTATCATACCAGCATATTTCATTTGCCATTATGAGCAGCCATCTCGCAATGATGCAGGAGTATTTATTACAGATTAAATTGTAGGACCTGGATGGTTTAGTGAGGTTCTTGAGGTATCATTTATGTCATTAACTGGCTCATTATCAGATCTGCAAATCTCCATTCTTTTCTGTGCCTTCTGTTTGAGCCACTGCTGCCTCGGCTTTGGGGGTTGGAGCATTTATTTCCACCCCCTTCCAAGCTGCTGTTTGTGGTGATATGGGCATGAAGTTTAAACACAGACAAAAGCAGTTCGATTGCAGCCCCTGCCTGGGTATTATTTACCTGCTCCAGCAAAGGCTGTGGCCAGTACCTTTTCCACTGCTGTTTGCTGGGGGGGGGGGGGGGGAACCTGGAAAAGAAAGCTCTTATTGGACCGCTACAATCCTAGGGCTAGGGAGGAGGGAGGTTGGAGGGGAAGATATTGTCAATTGCAGCATCTATTAATGACCTATGAGAGTTACCTTCAGTGGGGACCCAGTTGACACTAATGCAATTATTTGCCTTGTCGTCCCCTAGAAGCAGCCTCTCCAATTTTTCTTCTTTGACCTGTAACTTCAGCTTTGAACTCCTGGAAGAGGAGGCTAAGGGGAATGGGTGAATACTTAATTGTGGTTAATTAGCAAGTTACCTGCTAGTCTGCACAGATTACCTGCAACTGGGAGGGTACAGTGTTTGTGCCAACACCCCACCCCCTGGCCTCCGGCCTCAACTTTCATTCTACCTGGGCAGCCAAGTGAGGAGGGCTCAGTGATGGTGCCTGTTAATGATGATAATGATGATGATTTTTTAAGATAATGGAATATCCTAACATATGTCAGGCTGCTGGGAGTTCGCAGGGAATTAATACACAAGGCCTCTCCTACACTATTTTTAGATGGAGTTCTATCATTTGAATTTATTGTTTGACTCAACTTGTGTGTCCATCTTTGTTTATATTTGCCCTATTTACTTTCCTATATTGCTTTTTCATAAAACCCAGGGAATGGCATTTAAGTTGTTGTGTTCTTTGGTATTAAAATGCACTTCATACAAGCACAGAAGTACCTATAGCAATGCTGGGCTCAAAGTCATGGATTAGCTGGGGAAAAATTGTCTCTGGTTTAATTGTTGAGTTAATTAATTTACTTGCTATCTAATAGTTTCTAGGAAAAGGGGCATTTTGAATGAAGAAATTACACATAAGAGTGATTATAAAAGATCAGGAATTTTTTTTAGGATACTGATTTGAGCCTCCTCTGTGGGTTAATAATAATAATTTGCACAGAAAAATACTTTTTAGATTTTTTGGTTATGGTTTTCATTTGAATGAGACACCAAAAATTCATTTCCCTATTGGCACTTGTAGTTCATTATAGTCAGTATAATTTTACCATCACTAATTTACATTCCTAGTTTTGTGGGTGTCTGTCTGTCCCTGAGAACCTGGAAGAACAAAATCTAAAGTAAAATTGGTCCAGCCAAAAGAAACAGAAACAAATGACTAGCAGATATTTTGACATTCACCAAATTTATCCTTACTTATCAACTCCACAGTAATATATATACATAATGTGTATACTTACATGCATTCATACATAGAATTTCCTTTTAAAAAATGGATGGCAGTCAATTGCTTTGTATGGAGAAATCTGGAAAATCTGAGACTACTCCAGGGAAGCTTCACATTTTAACTTGTTGCTGCAACTTACAAGTTAATGTAGCAATGTTGAAAGGTCAGAAAGAGCCATTTTTAACTTTTTTTTTTTTGTTACTAAGCATGATCATTTAGAGGCTTGATAATGATGTCATTGCTGCTCTGTTGATAGTGTGACTCTCTAACAGAAATACCTTGGACTGCAGAATGTCTAAGAAAGCTTGCCATTGTCTGTAAGGAAGAATTTACAGTGAAGACCACATTTTCTACAGGACTACAATAATCATTTTTTAAACTTGTGGTGATTGTTCTAATTATTATTTTGAAACACAAGGAGATTGCAGGAAAAAAAATAATACACAGCAATTATTCACTATCCAGCTGCAAAGAAGAAGCACACAAAAATAGTTTAACTACAGGACTTATTATTTATTTAGTTATTTCCTAATTTTCTCTAAAGGTTAAAGGATTCTTAATTGCATCTGACTTCTATCTAATAAGAATATTAAAAATATCTCTCTTTGTAGAGAAATACATTTTTTCTCTTGAAGACAGTACAATCTAAGAAATGTTAGTTACAAACAGATTTTAAAGGGAGAAATGCAAAAATCCCAATGATCTTTTTATCTTCCTTCTTAATAATGCTAAAAATGCACTTCAGTCAGTATTTACTACACGCACACCTTTAGCTAATTCTGAATTGGTACTTTTAAAACAGCTGATGAGAGAATAACCTTAAGAATAATGTTATAAGCACTTGGTTTTAAAAATGTTCTTCTCCCCCCTCCCTGCCCCAGCCCAATAGAGTGCTAGTAGCATTGTATTATATTAATGCTATATTTAGAGACCTGCCTATTTTTAAGGAACTTCCTGTGTGTTGGAGGGGCACGTCAATGCACACATCTAGTTATAACTTTGCTTATATATCTCCTTGATAAGGATTTTAAACCTGGTTGAAAGTGGGTTGTAATTTAAAAACAACAACAACCTCTACCTGAGTTGATAGCCAATTAAATAGAACTTAGCACTAAATGAGTCATCTCTTTTGCTCTCTGTGTACTATGGGCATTCTTGAATAAATAAAATCTGTATAGCCATAAATAGGCTCCTTGAAATAAGAGATTCTGATTTAAGGCTTCTTTGTAATGCTTCCCTCCCCAGCCTTAGTGCTTGTTCTTCTGTATTATCGTCTTAATATTGAGCTCGCTCATTAATCTCCATTCTTCTTTTTAGGTTAGTCTAGACCGCTCTTGTGGCCGTACTACTCACTGGGTTGCCGTAGGAACAAGAAATCCGAGTAAATATGCTTATGGAGAAGAAACGACTCCTAATTAAATGTGAATCGCATTTATAAATTGCCTGGTTCTCACAAAATGCAGAGTGTAATATGCTTTGATGTACTTCATTAGTAAAAGGCATCTATATTTTTTAACACGTTAAGAGGAAGACCACTTTTAAAGCAAAAATGATATTTTATGTGGTTTGGTTTCTCTGTCGCCCATAAATCCTATAATTTCATGCATATATCCTTTTATTGCATTTACATGGCAGATGAAGACATTTGGCCTGCCTGTGAAAGTGCTGAAAACCTCCAATATTTCCTTACCAAAGTACAATTCCTTTTTTTTATAGTTAAGTGTAGCTTTTCTATTACAGTTTAGACAAAAAGAAACTGAATGGTAATGTCCACCTCACATCTAGTAAGATGATGATATTTTCATAGGATGCCTAGTGCCATGGACTCTCACATCCATTGCCTGTAAAATTAGGGCTTTGGTGAATAACTGCAAAGCACGTCTCTCTACTGTGGGTCTGTATTGCCTTGCTTTGTTTAATTCTCCATAGCTCCTCCCCATTTTTTCCAGGATGTTAGTCTCTAAGCTCATTAACATTCTGAGCGGAACAGCAAATGACCTAATAGGGTTTTCATTTTATGATTCGGTAATTCAAAAATACTGTAAGCTACCTCTTGACTTGGTATCTCCACTTGGTGAATTCAGAGTTTGGAGCTGACTTGTTTCCAAACAACCACTGAAGAATTGGTCTAGAGAATATTAAAGGAAGCCCTAGTTACACCTCGAGGATAGGCAAGCCATTATACAAAATGGGTCATGGACACAGTTGACATAGTAATGTTAACTTCTGGGTTATAACTGAGGGAACAACTGTATTTTTATTTTTTTTAAGGATTTCTGTTTTCCAAAAAAGTATCCTAATTGCAGATAACAGTGCCATTGGGAAGAAACACAATTTTAGTTTTCTGAAATTTGCATTTAGTGTTCTACTTTTTAGCTCCTTTCCTGATATCAGCCCATTTTTTTTTAAAGTACAAGACCCTCAATTTTGTTACCTAAATAAAAGCAAGAGGCAATGGATATTTGTCATAGTACCCTTTGGGGCCAAATTCAATATGTGCTCTTTATTGAGGTTCATTCAGATTTAGATCTGGAAGGGGCCTTGGATACTTTCTAGTCCAACTCTTTCATTTTATGAAGAAGGAAACAGATCCATGGAGGTCAGCTGATTTTACTAAGATTACAGGGTACTAAGTGGCAGAGCTAGAATTTGAACACAGCTCCTCCGAATGCAAATCTGGCATTTTCCCACTGTGCCAGGCTGCCTTCCCAGTAAAAAGTCCTCTAATTTCTTTAGTCTAATGCAGAGTAGTTTAATCAGAGTAAGATGCATCTGGCAAAAGGGCATTTGTGGTTTGGACTGCTATTTATATTTATATGAAACTTCAAATGGACTTCACTACTTGCTATGCAATTTGCCAGGTTCAAGAATCAAGTTTTAAGACTCTGGATGAATAACTTAATCTTTCTGTGCTCTAGGATGCTCTCTTAAGTTCTGTCCTAGAACTTCCCTTGGCACCTACCAACCCCAGACCCTAGAACAGCCTACCAACCCCACATCCCTCTCTCTATGGATTATCCCTCCACAGACCTATGCATGATTTCTCTTTCTTCCATTGGCAAATTCCTCCTGGAGCCTCCCTTTTGTAGAAGGGCCAAGGTTGGCCTGCCTTCAATCCCCTGCCAATATTGTTTCTGATTTCCTCTAGACTTCGAAACCACACTCCTCACCGGCTCCCTTCACCCTCTCCCCACCCCATTTACCTTTTCAGCTTTTTCAAATGTGTATTATTTCCCCCTTGTTAGAACATAAGTTCCTTTTGGCTTGTATTTGTATCCCCATCACTTAGCAAAGTTCCTGGTATCTACTAAGCACTTAATAAATGCTTGTTTCTCAAAGGTCATAATTCACAGAAAAGGAGTCCACCTGCATTGGTAGAGGGAATTTCATCACCTGGAGTTCCTTCACCAATGAAATCTCAGTTCCAGTCTCTATCCCCATATTCAATTATTGGCAATAATTAGAACTACCACAAAGGGAAGGTGGATATTTTTAACATCTCAGTTCAGCCTCTGAACAGTATTCTCCTGTAAAAGTTTTTTTTTTTCTGTTGCTATTGTTCCAAAGAAGTAGTAAAAAGCTATTTTGTCATATATACAATGTGCTGGATTTTTTTTTTGTTTTCTTTTTTTTGGTAAATAGTATTTTATTTTTTCCAATTACATGGAAAGACAGTTTTCAACATTCTTTTTTTAAGATTTTGAGTTACAAATTTTTTCTCCCTACCTTTCCCTCCCCAAGATGTAAAGCAATCTGATATAAGTTGTACATATACAAGCATGTTAAACATATTTCTACATTACTCATGCTATGAAAGAAGCAGAACAAAATGGAAAAAACACGCACACACACTCACAAAGAAAGTGAAAATACTATGTTTCCATCTGCATTCAGACGCCGTAAGTTCTTTCTCTGGATATGGGTAGCATTTTCCGTCATGAATCTTTTGGAATTGTCTTGGATCATTGTATTGCTGAGAAGAGTTAAGTCTATCATAGCTGATCATCGCACAATGTGGCTGATACTGTGTACAATGTTCTCCTGGTTCTGCTCACTTCACTCAGTGTCCGTTCATATAAGTCTTTCCAGGTTTTTCAGAAATCTGCCTGCCCATTTCTTATGGGACAATCGTATTCATATACCCCATCTTGTCCAGCCGTTCCCCAGTTGATGGACATTGCTTCAGTTTCCAATTCTTCGACACCACAAAAGAGCCGGTATAAATATTTTTGTTCATGTGGGTCCTTTTCCCTTTTTTATGTTCTCTTTAGTATGCAGACCTAGTAGTAGTAGTATTACTGGATCAAAGGTTATGCACAGTTTGACTGCCCTTTGGGCATAGTTCCAAACTGCCCTCCAGAATGGTTAGATCAGTTCATAATTCCACCAACAATGCATTAGTCTCCCAATTTCCCCACACCTTTTATGTTGGATTTTTTTTCATCAAAGGAGGAAAAATATACTTTTTATACTTCATTGGAATCCAAATTGTACAAGTACACCTATCTTATTCTCATTCCATTCTAGCTTCTGAGTTGCTTTGAAAGCCTAGTATTCAATATTGGATAGTAATTCCCTGATTCATGTTAACCTATTATTCCTTTTTATATTTTCCTGCATCGATACCATTTTAGGTCCCTATTAATACTCTCCCTTCTGTCATTGTTCATACTTGAGGCAGATGGATCAGAGTAGGAAAACAACAGGAGCTGGAAGTAAAATATATAAGCTTGAGTCATTTGCCTATTGCATAACCTCGGGCAAGTCATCAACCTGTCGAAGCCTCAGTTTTTTCATCTGCAGGATAGAAAAGGAAAATACCTGCTTTTCCTACCTCACAAGGCTATTAAAACAAACAAATGAGACACAGTATGTAAAACATAAGAATGTAATCTATAGGGGCAGCTAGGTCACGCAGTGGATAGAGCACCGGCCCTGAAGTCAGGAGGACCTGAGTTCAAATCCCGCCTCAGACCAAACACTTGACACTTACTAGCTGTATGACCCTGGGCAAGTCATTTAACTCCAACTGCCTAAAAATAAAAATTAAAAAAAAAGAATGTAATCTATATCATGATGTATGTTTCCCTTAATACTTTGTCAGGTTTCTGCCAAAAATGAATGCCCATTGCTCTAATGATGGGAACTGGGAGAAATCTCAAAGGATATGATTCAGATAGGTAGTAATAGGCTATATCAGACTTTCAAAACTTATTTGTACTTGCTGCTTATATTGCTACATAGTATGTGTGTACTGGATTTTCATAAATCGAGAACCTAGTCCCACCAACATAGGACCATGTGAAATGTTTTCGCCATACCCCTCTCCTGTACCCAAGTTAAGCTACCAGGGATTAGAGAAAAGACTAAATGCCAGAGATGCCTCTGCCAAATCATGGCTCCTAACCTCCACCAGTTCTAGTAAGTTCTATTTTGGACATTTAATTTGGGATGTCCAAGATGCACTTGGAGATGCATGACTGTAGCTCAGGAAAGAGACTGTGGTTTGATGAGTAGATCTGAGAATCATCTTCCTAGAGATGATAATTAAACCCATCAAAATTGGTGAGATCACCAATTGAAATAGTTATAGAACAAAAAGAAGAGGCTACAGACAAGGTTTTGCTCAAATTGGAAGCTTTAATACATTTTATGCCATGTTAGCCTTCACCACAAATTCAAATCTCTAAGTTAAGATCGTGAACTCATCTTTCTGGATAATGACTCAAAGAGGCCTTTGGTCTAGACTTGTGATTTTATTGGAATGGAGAATTCCTGGTGTGGACACTTCATCCACTAATGTTAATAATCAATTTATCTACAATTTATAGACCTAAAGAGTTGCCTGAGAGGTTAAATAGTTTGCCTTTGGTCTAATGTCTGGCATGTTTGAGGAGCAGGACTTGAACCCAGATCATTTTGATAACATGTCCTGCATTCTCATCCACTATGCACACCGCCTCTCAACTCCAGATTTACCTACTCACTATGAAGACTCCAAATAGTTTTTGTTTACTAAAAATAAAACTTTGATTCACAAAACCTACAAGGGGATTAAATTAGTAATTTGAGTTATGATTAAAGTTCAACCTTTTCATAATTTTCCTCCCACCCTGGTTAATTGCAGTTGCTGTTCAATCCAAGTCAATCAAGTTTATCACTAAGAAACACTGTTGAATTTTCAGAAATCAAAGCTTGGGCACTCGGGGAGCTACAGTGGCTTTTAATTTCAAACATTCCAAAGTCGAAGAAAGAGATTGTGGTGTTACCAGCTTTCATTGTCTGATTGTTCTATACAGGGGAAGCAATATAATCTTTCAAGATTAGGCTGTAGCCACCATGAAAACTTAAACCAGTGAAGAAAATTTATAAAATATCTATAATCACTAAACAGTATTAATTTCTTTTCCATTTAGAGATTTAAGGATGTTTTTTCTCTTTCCTTGCAGAAAAAAAATAATATCTGTCCATCTGTCAGTCAGTTAACAGACATTTGTAAAGCATTGCTTGCCTATATGTGATGGTGATGATGATGATGATGATGAAGATGAAGATATTTTTACATGTTATCTCATGTTAATATTAGAGCCTTCTAATATTATTCTCAGACCAATCCTTGATTAATGAAGACCATTGTATGTTAGTAACCTACAATTTTCCACAGTACAGGCAATGTATTTTCCAGGTCATCCCGATCCCCATGTAGTGGAATATAAATAATTGCAATATTTTCTTCAGCCCCTCAGTCTATGTTGCTAAAGTAATCTTCATACAAATCTTTAAATTGGAAATAACATAATAATAGCATACCATGACTGCCCTACTATCATATTATCTGGTTGTGTCATAGTTCAGAGATAACAATACTAAGATTTAACAAGTATCATTTAACAAACTTGTATGTCCAAATGGATGTTTCCTTTCCTAGAGGTCACCCTGGAAGGCTGCACATGGATTTCATCACTGTTGACTTTGCTCAGTACTTATTTGAAATTCCTCTTTTGGGGTAGCTAGGTGGCACAGCCGGAGCACCAACCCCAGAGTCAGGAGGACCTGAGTTCAAATCCAGCCTTAGACACTTGACATTTACTAGCTGTGTGACCCTGGGCAAGTCACTTAACCCCATTGCCCAGCCAAAAAATTAAAAAAAAAGAAATTCCTCTTTAGAAATTTTCCTTAGAGTAAATTTTAAGAGGTCCTGAAGAAAGCTAATCTCTTTGCCCCTACTTTTGGTCCCCAAATATTACATAGCTTCATGCCAGAATTAATTCAATATCTTTGTCCCTAAATGACTAATATTTCCAAAGATGAAATCCACTGTCAAAAGATAGACATTTGTTACCACTTAAGGTTATACCAAAAGGATGAACCAGAGGTCTTATTTTCTAGGTTTTAGAGGTAGTAGAAGGAATGAAGAAACTGAAGTCTGAGAAGTTAATTGGCCTGCTCAAGATCAGACTGGTGAAAGATCAGAGCCAGCATTCAAACTCAGATCTTCTGACTATTTCTAAATCTGGCACTCTTTCCATTGTATTGTATTGACTCTCTAGAAAGAGTTCCAAAAAAGAGGCCCCAGAAAGGTTTAAAGAACTAGCAGCTCTTGTTGGAATAAGTATACTGCTCTCCAGGTACTTTGAAAAGCAGAGAGCTCATTTGGATATCTAGGCTCAGTAGGTTTTTGTTAAATAATCAATCAAATTATTTTCTAGTCATTTCTCACGGCTATTGATGGTCTCAGAGAAGACCAGATGACAATCCATTTGTAAGGCTATATATACAAAAGTGTACTAAATTAAATGCCTGGTGCTTTATAAATAATCTGCCCTCAGGTTAGGGCTAGGTCATTGCTTTAGCTTCATTTTCCCTGAAGTGCAGATGCACAAATAAAACATCCCCTGCTACTCAGCCTCAATGTTCATTTGTCCAGTTTCACTTCTTATGGGGCTCTTCCCTTAAGCTGTAATTGCGCATTCATTCTTTTTTTTTTTTTCCTTAAGTCAGTTGGCATTAAGTGTCTTGCCCAGGGTCACACAGCTAGTAAGTGTTAAGTATCTGAGGCCAGATTTGAACTTGGGTCCTCATGACTCCAGGGCAGGTACTCTATCCACTCTGCCACCTAGCGGCACCCCTCATTCATTCTTGCTACATATTCCTTGTACAATGAAGAATTATCAATTTCCTTGACTTTCTTACCAACTGACCAAATGATCACATGTGATTTCTCTCATATGTCAATCCCTACCAATCCTCAATTATGTTCACATTCCCCATTCTATTTCCTTGCTAAGATCTCTAAAATGCTCAGAAGAGAGAAAGGTATAATTGTTCCTAACTTAACCCAAATAAAATGGAAATCTCATCCTGAATAATGACTAAAAAAGTTTACTTTTATTTCTGCATATGTCTTTATAGCTACGTATAAATGTGAAGTAGCATGATGATACACAGAACGCTGGCCTCAGGGTCAGCAAGTCCATGGTTCAAATCTCACCTTTGACACATACCAGCTGCATGATCCTAAGCAAGTCACTTAATTTGTCAATGTTCCATACAATTCTCTAAGACTTTAAGTTTCAGAACAGGTACCAATCAAAATTGAGAGAGGGAGTTTCCTTATTAGAATTCAGCCCACCAGTAAAATTATAGATGTAGTCCAAAAAGTTAAGGATATATAGGTGGAGAACTGTAATGACTTTTTAAATGCTTTTAAATGTAATCAAAGATACACAGTAATTCAAAACCAATATAATTGTGTTTTATCTTAAAGTTTCTATAGTTGAGACTGATGACTTCTTTAAAAAATACTTTTCACGTGTCATCTTGACAGTGTAAGTAATTAGCAGCCTGTTTTGCCCATCTCTGAATAGTGGCACTCAAGAAATAGAGGTCAAATAAGTAGTAAATCCTAAGAGGGGGCAATGTAGGCCTTTGGAGTCAGATCAGGGATTTTTACTTATGTCCTCTGACTCCAAATCCAACAACTCTTTTCCCTCTTTAGGAATTCAGTTTCTTCAACTCAAAAAGAAGAGACTGGATCAGATGAGCTTACCCAACAAATAAAACCAATCCAAAAAGCACATATTAAGTACCTGCTTTGGGGAAAGCACTGCACTAGGTATTAGAGACTCAATGAAAAATGTTCCTTGCCCTCAAGGAGCTTCCATTCTACTAGGGAATACAATGTATAAACAACTAAGTCTGTAATAATTTGAGGAAGGAGAAAGTGGTGTCAAGGGAGATGAGGCACAAATTCCCATACAAAGTGGTGTAGATGACTCTTGAATGAAGCTAGGGAATTTAAGAGATGGAGGTGAGAGGTGAGGGTATTTTAGGTATCAGGGGGAGCCTATGCTAAGGCATGCAGGTCTGAAGTGGAATGTCAAATTTGGGGACCAGGAAATATGCCAATTTGGATGGAATGTAGATTATGTGAATGAGATCAATGTGAAATAAGCATGAAAAGTAGGTATGAGACTGAGAAATTTGTATTTTATCCTACAGAAAAATGGGAAAACAATGATGTTTAAGTGGAAGAGCGACCTGGTCAGACTTATACTTTAGGAAGATAACTTTGGCAGCTGTGTAATATGGACTGCAGTGGGGTAAACCTGGAAGCCAGGAAGAGTTCATTTAAGAAGCTATTGGGATAGTTCACATGAGATCTAATGAGGGCTTGATTTAGGTTCATGGCTATATTAGTAGAAAAAGACAGATTTGAGAGGTTTTGTGGAGAAAAACAACCAAAAACAGTAGGCAACTAATTGGGTACAGGGAGGGAGGGAGGTGAAAAAGTGAGTTGATTTTGGGGTTATAAACCTTAGTGGCTGAAAGGATGGTGGTGCCCTCAACAGAAATAAGGAATTTGAAAAGAAGTATGAGGTTAGCAAGATGTGACCTCTAAGATCCTTCTATTCCTAAATCTTATGACCTTGCAGGATCTGGATTTGAGTATATATTCTGCTACTTACTAGCTATGTAAGCTTAATGAATAATTTCACCTATTTGAGCTCCAGCATCTTTATCTGTAATGTGGGGATAATAATAATACTTGAATTATCTGCAATCATTGCTAGGGATAAAGGAAAGAAGGTAAATAAAGCATTTTGTAAACTTTAAAGTAAGTCCATTAATAATTTATTATTAACTGTTCATTAATAATAAGTAATTATTATTGGCAATTATTATGTATTTGTAAGAATAATTAATAGACATTTATTAATAAACACTCCTGCTATGTGCCAGGCATTGTTTGAAGTGCTGGAGATACACAGGAAGGAAAAAGACAGCCCCCGTCAGCAAAGAATTCACAGCCTAGTGCAGGAGACAACATGCAAACTATGTACAAATAAGCTATATCCAGGAAAAATCAGAGTAAATCAATAGTGGGAGGCACTAAAATTAAGAAGGGTTGGAAAGATTTCCTATAGAAGGTAGAGGGGATTTTAGTCGGCACTTGAAGAAATCCAAAGAAGCTAGGAGATGGAGATGAGAAGGGACAGAATTCCAGGCAGGGGGAACAGCTAGTGAAAATGCCCAAAATAATAAGGTGAGTTTATTGTGAGAGCACAACAAAGAAGCCAGTCTCACTGAATCACAGGGCATGTTTATGTGGCATGGAAGGAAGGGGGAAGGGAGTATAAAATGTAAGAAGATTGGAAAGTTGAGGGGGGTTGAATTTTATGTTTTATTTTCTACATTTTATATTTGATCCTAGAATGACTGAGTTGGGGATAGGGTGTGGGTGACAGGATCAGATCTGCACTTTAGGAAGATCAGTTTGGCAGCTGAGTGGAGAATGATTAGAGTAAGGAGAGATTTGAAGCTAGGAGATGAATTAGCAGGCTACTGCAATAGTACTAGTGTGTAGTGGTGAAGGTTTACACCAGGGTAGTGTCAATGCCAGAGGACAAATGTTATAAAATAAAATTGACAAGCCATGGCAATTTATCATATATAGGGAATGAGAGAGAATGAGGAGTTAAGGATTATACTTGGGTTGCCTGCCTGGGTGACAGGGAAGATGTTGGTACCCTTGACAGCAATGGAGAAGTTAAGAAGAGGGAAAGGTTTGGGGGTAAAGATAATGAGTTCAGCTTTGGACATGTTCATTCTACAGGCCATGTAGTCTGAGATGTTTAATAGGTAGTTAAGAAATGAGACTAGAGGTCAGCAGAAAGGTTGCAGGTGGATAAGTAGATTTGCATATCATCACCATAGAGATAATTGATTCCATGGGAGTTGATGAGGTCACCAAGTGAAATAGTATAAAGGAAAAAGATAAGAAGGTCCCTGATAGAGCTCTGTGAGACACCCACAGTTAGCAGGTATGACCTGGACAAAGAAGACTTCTCCTTAGGAGAATTCTGGTAGGAAAAAAAAAAACAGGAGAGAATGTCACAAAAACCTAGAAAGAAGAGTATCAAAGAAAAGACTTTGGGTGATCAACAGTGTCAAAAGTTACAGATAGGTCAAGGAGGATGAGGACTGAGAAAAGGCCATTAGATTTGCCAACTAAGCATAACAAAGCTGTCCCTCACATGTAATATGGGCTGTTTCATGTGTGACTCAAAGGGAGACAAGAATAGTTATCTCTAGTGTCTCTCCCCCCTACACACACACACTCTTCTCCAAGGGAGACTTTAATTCCTGCCAGGAGGAAAAGCAGGAGATTGTAGTTGGAAGCTAGCCACCATTCTGCTCTCTTTGGAGAGAGGACATACTGGGCTAGAATTATATTTATCTGCCGACTTGAATATTATTAGTCTAGGTGATGTAGTTTTCATGTTGAAACTAAACTCCCAATTCCTATTTCCTAATGGGGAAAAAGATCCCAAGCTTTATAACCAAAGCTCAACCCCCTTCCCATTAAATACCAGTTCCACAATGAACAAAACACTTAGCAAAGAAGCCAAATTATCCAAGATAGCAAAACAGAAATCAGAGAAAGTATATGTACATGTGTATGTGTGTATACACACAGAAGGTATAAATGGATTGCCTTGATGCAATGAAGGCTCAACTAAGATTATGTGCCATAAATTTGTAGTGGATTAAATCAGCCCACTTTTATGATTTTCTCCAGATTTGTTTGGCAGCATGTGAGTAGGAGTGAAGGTAGCAAATGGTGGGAGTAATTCAGGATTGAGGATTAGCCAGGTATGATCAGCAAAAGGATAAAGGGGCAAGGGATTCAAGAGAAGAGAACAGTGTGGAGATTAACTGGTTCATTAAGGTGTCAACATAGGCAAGGCAGGAAAGTGAAGTCAATTCAGGGGTGATGGCCTGGGAAAGAACTAAGGAGTCAAGAGATTGGCAATCCTGGGGAGAACAAAAAACAGGGTTTGATTTGCAAGATATATAAACATAGTCATTCAAGAGAAGTAAAAAAATATATACATATATATGCATATATATGTGTGTTCAAGAGATGAGAACAGTGAAGAGTTAAACTGGTTCACTAAGGGGTCAAGATGGGCAAGAGTATAGAGAACAGTGTGGCTACTGCTACATACCTAGATTGAGATCTGAATATATACACTACTTCAGACATATTATATATCACATATATATTATATATAATAATATACAATCTCTTCCCCAACTCCTTCCACAAATGTATGTGTGTATTTGTGTGTGTGTGTGTGTGTGTGTAGTATAGAGTGTTCAGGAAGACTAGCACCTTTGGTGTGAGGGCTTGCCAAGCCCTTTTCAGGGCTGTTCATCCACCTGATTCAGGTCTGATTCACCTAACTCTTACCTGTGGCTCCAAGAAGATGTAGCATGTTCAGGGGCCACACTCTGATAAACCATCTCCACATATAGGTTAAGTCAAGTTGAGGGTAACTGACAGACCTCAAACTTGTTGGTGAGTTAGGGGGATGTCTGCTTCAAGCATATAAAGACTTTCCCCCAAGGAATAAGCCATCACCAGTAGCCTTGACATTTGTCCTGTCACTGAACTTTGATGACTCAGGAAGAGAGAGTGAGGCTGATGATTTTGTGTGGCTCTGCCTTGCTTAAATCCAAATCATACACAAGTCAAGACATTACCTATGATGTCACTGATCCTTTTTGAAAATAGCCAAACAATAACTATGTGTGTATATATATATATATATATATATGTACACACACACACACACACACATATACACACACATACAGGGGTGGGGGTGTCCTAGCGTGAGGGCAGGAATTGAAGAGGAGAGAAAAACTGAATCAGACCCTGAACTCACTGAGGAAAGAAAAAGAGCATCTTGGAGGTCAGTAGACAACAGCTACAAGAATGTTGATCGGGTGATGGATATGGATTGAGTTAATCTCAAAGGAGGAGAGGTTGGTGAGTGATGGAGGGACAGGGAAATCCCAGAAGTGGCAATGGGGATCAAGGACTATTTCAACTCCCTCATCTTGACTGGTATACTGGGGAGAATAAATAAAAGTTATACCGGTATTGGAAAGGGTAGCCAGAATGTGTCATTAAGAGGGAGTCAGAAGGTGAAAGGGGTGGGAAAGGAAAAATTTTAAGATGAGAGCAATTTTTTTACCTAAAGTACATATTCCAGGGAACCCAGTGGAAAGGGTGGGTGGCTTTAGTTTAGCTTTATAACATTGAGGGGGTTGTGTAAAGGATAAAGGATAAAAGAGTATGCAGTGGGGGCATGAAAATGGGGTCTGTATAATAAAATTAGGGTTCAGGATTACTAGGATGGAGAGAGTATGTCCAGGAGTTTGTTAATAATTCCCAAGTGAGTTCATGGGAGCTATTAACATCACTAGAGGTGCAGCTTCAATGTGGTATCATCTCAGAGTGTTGGGCAGATCAGGAAACAGGACCAGAGTGTGCAACGGATACTATTTCTCCTTTGTCGTTAAAGGCAGGCCAAGGCAGGAGATAATCAGAGAGACCCAAAAGGAATGGTTTTTCTATGTTCCCTACAAGCAGGAAAGGTCTCCTGACTTTTTTCCCAGTGATGACGTTAGTGAGAGAAAAGGGTGCAAAAGAATCGTTCTACAGATGAGGAATCACAGTATGATGTAGTAAGAAGAATACTAGATTTGGAGTCAGATGGCCCTGGCTCAAATTATGGCTCTAACACATACTATTGACATGAACTTGAGCAAAAGAAAGTTAGAGGTCTCTTTGTTGATTAATCAGGGGAAGAAGAGCATCAAATAGAGGATAGGATGGTTGACCTGGATGGATGGGTTTATGATAATGAAGACAAGAGATAAGGCAGGAATATTAGACTCTTATTTCACTTTTTGAAAAAAAAATAGTTCTGTTAAGGAGAATGAGCATTGTATTAAAAAGGAAAGAATAACAATGGCTAATAGGGAGGCAAAACCAAATATAATTAAGGAGATAATATGAAAGTACTTAGCTTGATTTTGATAAGTTTAGATCAATAGAGCTGGACCAAACATGCACTAGGGTCCTTAAATTCTTGGTGGAGGTAATTGATGAAGCACTATGTGAGACCCTTAAAAATTTAAAGGAAGAAAAAAATATATACAATGTCCATAATTTTGTAAGTGAAAACACAAAATAAAATTCAGATTAAATGAAATGACTCATATTGATTCCACATGAAAAAATGTACCACCCCTGTCTCAGTAGAGAGGTGGAGGTATATAGGTACAAAATCTTCCCTACATTCTCGAATCTGATTGTTATGATGCTGTGTTTTACTTAAAACTGTTTTTGCTTCTTCCAAGAGAGTATTGTACGGAGAGTAATGATATCAGGAAATGACAGTGGTATAAAAAATTGAAGGTTTTTTTCATGGAATTTGAAAAAGAAGTTATAAGATGTAGACAGACAAATGTTCTGATTTTAACAAAATGGAAGAGGTAAATCTGGAAGCTATGACCTGATGAGCCTAACTATTATTATAATGAAACTCTGTGTTATTAAAGGGATGGTTAGTACAAAAGAAAGCAATGGCCACAAAGAACCAGGGTGGATACATCAAAAACAAGTTATACTAGACTAAGCATATTCCCTTTTCTGATAGATGCTTGCCTGGTAGATTAAGGGAATGCTATAGTTTATTTAGATTTCAGCAAAGTATCTGACAAAATCTTTCATACTACTCTGTGGATGAAATGAGTAATCTGGGCTAGACCAGAAGTGTCAAATGTGGCTGCAAAACTTCCAACTGGGGCCAAGACTAGATTAAAATGCAATTGGGCAATGTTTAACAAAATAAATAAAAACTCAGTGGTTTTCTAAGTCAATATGTAGTCTGCAGGGATCCATTTCTATTTGAGTGAAGTAAGCAGAACCAGAAGGATAATTTATATCGTAACATCAATATATAAAAATGAACAATTTTGGGGACTTTTATAAACTGCTGAAGCAATGAGGAGAACCAGGAAAACAATTTCTACAAAAAAATTGTAAAAACAATATTGAAAACATATAATGGCCATTCATGATTCTAAAAGTTGGACTTCATCTCATCTGAGGTCCTATTCAACTATGAGATTCAATGATTATGTGAAATCACCTGATCTCTGGGGCCTAGTTTCCTAATCTAAAATACCAGGGGGTCAAAGTCAATGGTATCTAATATCCTTTGCAATTTATATGTGTGTATGTATGTATATATATATACACATATACAGGGGGCATGGATGTCCACATCAAATCACACATTTTTCCAGGGAAAGTTCTTAAAGTGGTTTTAAAATTCATTTTGCATATTTAGATACTGGTGCAAACTGATGTTTATTTGGTTAAAGATTGGTTATTATTTGGTTATTATTATTAAAAATTGGTTATTATTCTTTTCCTAGTTGGTTGACAATATTGTATTTTCATGAAACTATGGTCATAAATTTGTTGATCCAGTGAATGTTTGCCATTGTCTAGCTTTATAGAATATAAGAATTGGACTTTTGGATGGGATTTCAGGAACCGACTAGGTTAATTCCCTTCTTCCAATGAACAAAATAAAATTAAGAGGATAACAAACAAAAACAATAGCCACAAACAACTCATGCTGATATTTTGTTGTTATTTAGTCATTTCAGTCATTTTTGACTCTTCAGTATCTTCTTGGCAAAGATACTGAAGTGGTTTGCCATTTCCTTTTCCAGCTTATTTTTACTGATTAAGAACTGAAGCAGAGTTAAGTGACTTGCCCAAGGTCACACAACAAGTAAGTGTCTGAGGCCATATTTGAACTCAGGAAGATGAGTCTTCCTAATTTCAGGTCTGGCACTCTATCCACTGTACCACCTACCTGCCCCTCATACTGTTATAGCACCTTGTAATTTGTGAAGCTCCTAAGATAACACAATCTTATTTGATCCTCACAACAACCTTGTGAAGTAAGCATAATAGGTATTATTATCCCCATTTTACAAAAGATACTAGACTCTAAATGATTTGCCCAGGGTCACATAGTCAGTAAATAAACATTTATTAATCACTATGTTCTGTTCACTCTTCTAAGCACTAGACATCTTAAGGAAGGCAAAAGGCTGGCCCTGCTCTTAAGGAGCTCATTGTTTAATGGGGAAGATGACATGTTAATAGCCATGTACAGAAAAGCTGCATTCAGGATAAATTGGAGATAATCAACATAGAGAAAGCATTTAAAATCAAGGAGAATCAGGAAATACTTCCTGTGGAAAATAGGATTTTAGCTAGGACTTGAAGGAAGCCAGAGGGACCTGGTGAAGAAGGTGAAGATAAGGAAGGATAGAATTCTAGGCATGAGAGACAGCCAATGAAAATACCCAGAGTTGGAAAATGGAGTTACTTCATAACAACTCTATGAGGTAGGGAAGTTCAGAGAACATGATTGATTTGCCCAGTGTCTCACAAAGTGTTAGGACTGGTATTTGAATTTAGGTCTTCTGACTCCAATTCCTGGCCTCTCCTTTCAATACATCTGTTTACAGTCAAAAACAGCAACTGTCTGTATGCTTCATTGACATGAAACTTGGAACTTGTAGTGTTAATGTAGTATAAATAATGTATAGGGGTGATACAAGCAGTGGTGTGCTGGAGCCAGCTCCTATGGGTTGGAAAAAGTAAGTTATTAAATCTTCAGTGTGAGCATTTATACCTCAGAAATCAGGAAATGCTACAAACCAGGACTTGATTTGTTTTGTTGATTGTCAAGAGACAGAAAATGATAAAGAACAAGTTAATAATGCAGATTAAATTTAAAAGTGTGTCATAGGTATTTTTTTTCCTGGAGAGCTTATTAAACATTTAGCAGCACATCCTAGATACAAGTATGTGTATTGTTTTTCATGTAAAACTCAAATTTTGCCCTGTTCCTTAAGCTTGGAAATGGCTGTAATAAGAATGGCTTTTCCACGCTATGACTATAAATCAAAGCCAAAACACTGTGTCTTTATTTCCACCGAAGTCAAATATACTTTTTACACTGCTTTGTGCTCCATTAAGAAAAACATTATGTAAATGCAAGGCAGAGAGTCACTGTAATAAAACCCATTAAAACATACAATTCATTATGATGCAGGACTATTTTGGCCAAGGGGTTGGCCAAGGGGAGTCCATTACCAGAAGCACCATTGGATTTTGTTGACTCATAGCTCAACCATAACCCTATTCATGGAGTGGACATTAGGACAGAGTCATATTGATTGGCTCAAGGAATTTTATTGCTTTTGAATGACTTGAAAATATCTCTTTGAACTGGTCAGACTATGCACTGAAAGGTTGCATTCCTCTTCGGGCCTTATCATTTGCTTATATTGTGTTTTAGGTGAAAGCAGCACTTCATGAAGTAAAATATGCAAATGAGCAAACAAAAATAGAGAATCCATTGCCCCAAAGCACTTACAAGGAAACTTGACCCTTCAGTTCTGTCTTCCTGTAATGACCATATACGGTGGGAACTATTCTTTGTCATTATTCTGGGGGTGAGAAGTTCTCTTGGGTTCATTGGCAGTCAATCATGTTCTGATCCTTCTGCTTTGAAATGAAAAGAAGGTTAATTGGGGGGACCTTGTGCTGCCTTTGTTCAGCAATGACGTCAGACCCTGATAAAAACTAATTCTTCTAATGCAGTCCATGAATACAGGAGGTGATCCAAAAGTACAAAGGGCAGAATAAAATTGAAAATTGATTACATACACATGCCCATACACATAACACATACAAACCCAGATGTCTTATTGGGTAAGTAGAGCTGACATTTAACTATTGATTATAATTTCCTAAAAACATAGGTTAGTCACTAGCAAACATCTTAGGAATTTTTATTTGCAAAATGATTCTCTTTGGGACATTCCCTGTAGATCAGGATCAATGAAATGGTTACTTGTACCAGATTTTCAGGCAAGTATATAGCATTTGCATATTTATTAAACTTTTATAAATATTATAGATGAAGCAGCAAATAATTAGAGGAGTATTATTTTATCTAAGGACAACAGGAAAGCATACTCTTTGAACTCTTTCCCAAGGTCTTCATAGGAAACATGGGACCAAAATATGTAATTACAGTAGCATGAATTCACTTAAACTTCTCCCATGCTGCAAAAGGTATGATAAAATTATATCTAACATACTGATTTTGCTATGTGACCTTTCAACTGGAAAGCATAGGCCTTCCTATCCTGGCAAGATCAGGTACCTGGCTTCATACAAAAAAAAAATCAGAAAAATGCAGGACACCTAAGAGTCTGAGGGTTGCATGAAAAGAAACCCTTCAATCTGAGGCAGGGAATACCCATTTTTGGTTAATACTCATGATTGTGTACTTGGCCTGTTTTTCATTTTTCTAATTCCTGGCCTTTGAATTTTAGACAGAGTCTAAAAGGAAAATGTAATATGTTGAAATACTGATAATATTAGCAAGACATGGCATGTAGGAATAGCTTTAGTGATTCTAGTAGGACTTTATTTTCTTGGTTTGTTAGGGGTTTATAAATTCATTTCTGCAGAAAAGCAGTGGACAGGACATTGGGTTTTTGCCTCATCTCTCTCATTAACTAGCTATGTGATTTTGGACAAATCATTTAATTTCTCTGAGTCTCATCTGAGAGGGATGGTAAATTGAGAGTGTTGGACTAAGTGATCCCTAAGGTCCCTTCCAGCCCAAAATTCTAGAGGGCAATGGAAGAGTGATGGATTTGGAATCAGAGAAGCCAAGTTCAAATCCTGGCTTTCATTTACTACTAATATAAATTTGAGCAAGTCACTTAACCCTTCTGGGCCTCAGTTTATTCATGTGTAAAGCAAAGGGGTTAGACAGAATGATCTCTGATGTACCTTCCAGCTTTAAAACTATGAAACTATGATCTTAAGCTCTAATTGTATGTACTGTAAATTTAATACCCACTCCACATATTCTTTTGTTAATTAATTTATCTCATGTGCATATCTTGTTTCTCTAGATAAAAAGCTCTTTTTGGTCAGAGATCTGTGACTTCAACAATAAGTGTAATTCTTCCAGTGATGCAGATCATATCTTTCCCTGCCTTAGTAATATTCATAAATTTCTGTGTCAAATACAAAAATTATCAACTTTTGACCGTATCTCTGATAATGAGCTTCTCTAAACTTAGCTAAAGTGGTTCAACAGATATATTTATCATCCACTAGAGGGTACATATTTTAATCTTACCCATCTTGTTAGGATCTGCCAGATCTTCAACTCCACCGGCCTAGCCTTCAAGAAGCTATGGTTACCTCCACACCATGACAAAACAGGGGATAAACCTTCAATGGAGGACTGCATCCTCTGCTTCTTGTATATCTCCCCCAGTGCCTTCCTGACACAGTACTGATGACATAGCAAACATTCAATAAAAACATTTTCAAACCACTTCAAGTAAACAAACATTTACTAAGAGCTTGCTATGGGCCAGGTGCTGTGCTAGCTACTAGTGGCACAAAAACAAAATGGGCTGGAGAATCATATGATCTTTCGGCAGGTATTTGTTTCTATAGTGAGTCAAGAGAAAGGTACTTGCATACTCTTTGGAAGTAAATGGCCCAATCAGGAGGAACGAATTAGCTTCAAGAGTTTCTCGGTATCTGATAGTAAGAAACTTCATTCCAAGCAATAAAGCAGGCCATGCTCAGCTTAGAGATTCATTTCAAATGACTAAGCAATTCAACAAAGGAAGAAATTAAATCACAGCATCAGAGATTCAGAGATCAAAAGGATCTTTGAGGATATCCGGCCCAACCCACATATGCTATGGTGGAGGAAACAGAGGTTCAAAGAAGTTTGATGGCTTGCCAAGATAATATAAATAGTAAGTGGCAGAGACAGGATTTGAACCCAGATCTTTGGACTCCAAATCCTGGATCCTTTCCACATGATGCTGTTTATAAGGATAATCAGGTTGACAGAAGGCTTTTGTAGAAAACAAAACCAAAAACAAAACAAAATAAAACACAAATCTTACATCTACAATTCCATCATGTAAGCAAAGAACCTACTTTTCAATTCCATCACACACATACTATCTTAAAAAAGAAGACCAGGGAATCTAGCACTGTACCTAAATTAAGCCCTGGGCATATAATGCCACTGGTTTGCCAAAGAAACAGAACTATTTCTAAGGTGGGAGGCAGCAATCCTGAATATATCAATCAAGCACAGATGAATGGGGAAAGAGTAAGTGACATAGTAACTAGCATATTTGTTACTATGCTATTCTGTGCTAGCCTTTTCAAATTTTCTTTTCACCAAGCACACACACACACACACACACACACACACACACACACACGCACAAGCACCCACGTGCACACAAATGACCCCAAAAGGTATCAATAATTTCTCGCTAACTCTGGTGTATGGACATACATAGCAGTAAAACCCAAAGCCAGGATGCAAAGAAAACACTGCTTTCCTGGAACATCTCCTGAAATCATTCATTTGCATGGAAAATGGCATCTGAAAAGTCATAATATTAATAAAGGCATGTTAAGGCAGCTTGGTAAAATGGCAAAAAGCACTAGATTTTAATCCCTTGTATTTGAATCACTATTTGTCTAATCTTAGACAAGGAACTCAAACCCCCAGAGCTTACGTTTCCTTCAACTGTCAAGAGGAGAGATTAAACTAGATGATCTTGTCATCAGGAACCTAGCCTGTTTGTGATTTTCTGAAATTTAGCTCTTGAGCTTTGTTTGGAGAAATTAGTCTCATACAAAAATGTATTATTATTATTATTATTATTACAACTAAGTAATCTCTCTAATAAGGATAGCTGATATTTATACAATACTTCAAGGCTTGCAGAGCCCACTTGAGCCTCCCAACAAATCCATCAGCTAGGTATTAAGTACTATTATCCCCATTTTACAGATGATGAAACTGAGACTCAGGAAGTAATACTAAATAATATTAATTCATAGTAAATAGTAGAAGCAGAATTCTAGCCCAGGTCTCTCTTAACACCAAACTCAGCACACTTGTTATTATGCCATTTCATGCTAGCCTTTTCAAATTATTTTTCACCATATATGTGAGTGTGTGTATGTATATACACAAAAATAGACAAAAAAAAATGACCTTAAAAGGAATTGATAATTTTTCACTAACTCTGGTATGTGGATATATATTGCAGCGATAGATAGGTTCTGGTGAAAATGAGAGAGAGGATTTTTGAGCTGTCTACCAGGCCTCAAAGAACCTTGCTGCTGGTGAAAGTGAGAACTGAACTTTAAGCCTAGTTATACTTTGTATACCAGTTATAAGGCCTGACTCCTCTATAATGCTCTATAATTTGTGCCTTGATGTGTTAAAATGTGTGATTGTTAGCCAATTTTCTTATTATTCATTCAATTCAAAAGGTCCAAAAGAAGAGTCTGGTATCTTCTTATATTTGAATTACTTTAAATTAAGTTTACCTTAAATACCCACAGAGCCATCTTAAAAATAATTTTTCTTAAGAATATTTTTATTTGACTTTAAAAAAAAAACTACTTATCAACAGTTACTGAAAATAGCAAGCTGTCATAATACCGTACATCATTACCATGTTTGGCTTATTTAAGAATCACTTGGCCTTGATTAACAATTTCGTTCAGAACTTCTAATCCAGATGACTCATACATATTTGAAGCATATGGTAAATATTTTACTATAAAGTAAAGAATTAAACCAAGTTACATTTCTTTAATTAAATTCTTTGCATTATGTTTTATTCAGATGCATGTACTAATGCAATTTGTATAGCATGCTAAGGAAGAAAATTCAGTTAATTTTTTTGTTATTGCTGTAAAAGTATGTTATCTTTTATATATATCACAGCATTACTTATTATCAGCTTCACACACAGCACTTTGTCTTTGATTTACGCAAACAACTGTAAATGTTTTATATATTTGTGAGGAAGTGAATGATATTAGACCATCAATCCATGGGGACTGCAAATCAGGAAAAAAGGCTATTACATTTCAGAAGCTGTTAAATCAGTTGTGCCCCCTGGCTGATTTTGTCAGTTATATTTGCTGTTGGTAAAACCGTTGATGCCTAGAATACTGGAGCAGCCCTGGGAGTGTCGGAGAGTAAATAGCAGCAGAGTTGTAAACTACACCACACGTCTCACATTCACTGCATAAGCCTGGCCTATACTTTCCTCTGATTTAAGCCAGTTATTTTAGAAAGCGCCAGTGGGGGTGGGGGTAGAAAGATGGACAGAGGGACAGGGAGAGAGGGAAAGAGGAAAGAAAGAAGGGAGAAGGAGGAAAAAAAGGAAAGAAGGAAGAGGGAAAGGAAAGGGAAAGGAAAAGAGAAAAGGAAAGGGAAAGGGAAAGAAGAGTGAAAAAGAAAAAGAAGCAAAACTAGGCCCACACCTTCTGTCACTGCCTCTAGCTTTGGCCCCTCAGCAGCCTGCCAACAGGGCACTGTTCTGCCAGTTGTAAATTTTAATTGGCCATCTGGGGAAAGCACAAACCACTGACTAGAGATTAATCAGCAAATTAACCCAGGCATAATACACATCTCCCAGTGGGCCCGAAGCAGCTCTAGGCTGGGGCAGAGCAGCCTGGGATGCTCAAGAACTTGTGCAGAAGTGCTGTTATTGCTTACTGCCGTGCAGTCGAATATCTTCTTGGTGTCCTGAAATTCCCTTCAGGATGACCTTGGTAGTGCCCCTGATTTGTAAGGCAGTTGCAAAGAGGTTTTTCTCTAAGTGCTAAACACAGATGGCACAGGTACTAGCGTTGCTGGGAAAAGTGTTGATGAATCAGTGGAATGTGACAACTTTTCTCTGGTGGGCTCTTCACTTGGTTTGTTAAAGTACCTACAGAAAGAAACAATAGTGTACCTGGATTTTTACCAGGTTAGTAAATCATGAGAGAATTAAGTTTACTTAACCAGTAGCTGATGTGGTATTGAATGCCTTTGCATGGATTTTTTTTTTCTGATAGAGAAGGAAATATAATTGGGAAGACTAATTTACCGAGTCTCATTTTTTTTTTAAATCACACAATGAATTTAAAAACATGCATATTCCCCCACAAGGGCCTTGGCTTCTGACTCTCAACCTGGCTGTGTCGTTGAATAAACTAAAGACAGCCCTGGAATTGAGAAATTTTTAATATAAGATGCAAAAGGACCAAGGCAAACACAGATCAAGGACATACAAATAAATGAACCCACATTGGACTTTGAGGCCTTCAGCAAGTTGCTGTACCTCCTTAAGTCTCAGTTTTTTCATCTTCTGAACTGGAGGGTCAGATTCTTAAATGATCATTCAGGTCCCCTAGCTAAAGCAGTCCCTGTTTCTTTTTTAGTATATGATGCTAGATCCATTTTATAAATGATTCCTTACATCTAAGAGGTAAAAGCAAATAGATTAAACAAAGTTATTGTTCACTGTGTCAATGATTGCTCTTTTATGCAGAACCCTAAGGTTTATTATTCCCACTTAACAGGTTAGGAAAAAAAAAAAACCAAGTTTCAGAGTGGTTCAGTGGCTTGTGCAGGCTCATAGAGCTAAGGGATGAGGAAGAAATTGTTTTGATCAGAAGTGGAATCAGGGGAAGCCATTGCGTTGGAACAAGAAGTTTTTCTGTAGCTATTCGAATGATGCTCAGGGCCAGAGCTTGATGAATTTACAGGAAAGGGCAGTTCCAAGCAAGGGAAGGCTCAGAAGTAGGAAAGCAATGTTTGACCAAAATAAATTTACCTGAGAAGTGCTAAGATGATGAAGTAAGGAGTTAAACTAAGAAAGGTTGACAATCTGGGAAAGCCCAGTGAAGAGCACTGAAACAGGGTTCTACATTTCAAATCCAGTGTCTAATAAAAAGTGGACAGCATTATAGGTGAGGAGACAGCAGGACAAAAATAATGACCAGAGAAGATTAACCAAATTGCTTTGCATTTATAATTAACATTGTGATGCAGAATTCATAATTCCTGAATAATTTCAGGTATTTTTAGAAACAGAAGGGCAGGATGTATTTTGTTAACTATACATGTACTTGGGTCCTTATTTCACAAGTCTTTGGCAAAAGAGTGTCTTTCGTTTCACAATCTGGATTGCCCAGGTATGGATTTCCTTTCTGTTTTACTATATTATCACAAGGCATCCTGCTTGCCAAGTCACATGCCCTTAAACTGAAATGGCTTCTGGGAGAGCACAAGATTGTCTGTGACTGTAAATCATTCAGTTCCTACTGCCTAGAAACCCCAGCAGTAGTTAAATAGATGTCTTTGGCTTCAGGTGGGGGAAATCTTTCCTTAAAAACCAGCTCAGCTCATTACTGGACCTTCTGAAAAGATTTTATTTAAATAATGTTTTAAATTGCTAAGTGTTTTAGCAATGTGTTGGTCTGAAGGGGAAAAGAGGTTAAGAATGTGTATTGGTTTAATGCTAAGGGTAAAAGCTGGCAAAGGAGTAGACATTAAAGCTCTAACATTCTAACATTAATTTTTTTTTCCTTTTTAATTTGAGCATTTTGGTCTCTGTGGGCTTTTCTTACTGCATCAGGATTGAATATATTGGGTATGTATATATAGCGCTCAGCAAATAGCATCTAACACAACAGTTATTGAAGAACACTGTCTATAACAGTGCACGCTGAGAGAGGAATATCTTTGTATCCAATGAGAGAGAAGATGGACTAGAGGTTAGGACAAGCTGAGAAAAACAGCTCATGTGTCCTGGCTTTCTATTCCTAGTTGTGACTTACTGTGACTTACTGTGTGGCCTCAAGTCAATCATGCCACCTTGGGGTTTCTCAATTAAAATATATGAAACACTGGAGGAAATTAATCACTTGAATTAGAGATATCCTGTGAAAGACACCAGACACACAAAGTAGAGAATATTTTGATGAATATAATTACCCTAGGTCTATTATTATTATTATTATTATTATTATTATGTTTTTCTTATATCAACTTTTCATTCCTATGCACAATCTATATTTCAACACACCATAGTTGAACATGAAGAAAAAAAAAAGAGGGAGTATTGGAATATCTTGCAATAATTGAGTGATTTTTGCCTAAGTAGATAAAAGCTCATTTGCCATCTTATGTTTATCTTATTTTAACAGAACCTTTTATTCCCCCTCTGAAGGAATTTCATACAAATCTCTCTGGGAGATAAATATGGGGACAGGGGAACTGTGGTATGTAGTTTGAGTAACTCATTACAAGTCAGTTAGCCTGGCATATGACTCAACTACACAATAACAAACATTTCTTAAGAGCCCACTATGTTTCAGGCACTACGATAAGCATTGAGGACACAACAAACATTTATTAAGCCTCTACCATGTGCCAGGAATTGTAATAAGAGCTGGGGATGCAAAGTAAGGCAAAAACAGTCTTATTCTCAAGGAGCTTCCAATCTAATGGAGGAAACAATAAGCAAATAACTACGTACAAAAGATATATACAAGATAAATTTGAGACAGTCGTAAAGTAAAGACACTGGCATTAAAAGGTGATAGGGAAAGAGAAAATGAAATTGCTTCTGGCCTCAACAGATTTACATTAAATTGTGAGGGGGAAAGGGAGGGAGAGTAGCTACAACATATACACAATTAAGTAAATACAAAATACACTACATATAAAATAACTTCAAGAGAGAACACACTATAAACTGGTGGGATAAGGAAAAGCCTTGTTGTAGAAGGGGACATTGAGCCAGCATCTAAAAGGAGCAAAGGATTCTGTGAGGAGGTGGTGAAGATAAGAGTGTAATCCAGACCACCAGCATAAAAAAAAGGAAGTGTATGAGGAACACCTAGCAGGAAATTTTCTTAGCTATTCGACAAATATTTGTAGACTATAAGCTCTTTGAGGTCAGGAGGGATCAGCTATAGTAACTTTTTTTGTATCTATATTCCCAGTGTTTAACATAGTGCCTGTCATATAGTAAGTGATAAATTCTCAGTCACTCATTTGATTTAATTAACACGGCTCAGGGTAGACTCTTCTAATTTTAAAAACTCAGCTCATTGTGAATTTCATTTTGATAATTTCAATATGTTGCCATAACATAGAAGTTATGCAGTAATGTGTGTCTGAATTTAGGATTATGGGATTTGAAGCAGAAAGGATCATAGCATCATAGATTGAGAGCTGGAAGGAACTTTAGAGGTCAGGAAGTCCAACCCATTCATTTTATAGATGAGGAAAGTAAGGCTGAAAGATGATAAACAACTTACCTAGATCACATAGCTAGTAAGTACTGAGTCAAGATTTGAACTCAGGTCTTCCCACCTGAAGTCCAGCCCTGGGCTCACTAAATCTCATTGCCTCTAGGGTTGTTTAAGATCATTTAGTCTAATCTCCTTATTTTACGCATGAGAAAATTGAGGCCAGAAAGGCAATGTGGAGCTTCTCATACAGAGGACCATGAACTAGAATTTGAATTTAAATATTCAGACTCCAAATTCCATGTTCTTTCTACTATGCCACATCACTCCTACAATACAACCAAATACTAATAAAATAATGTTTCATTGTCTACAACTGTATCCAAATTTCTCAGCAGATTTTACAACTATCTTCCCCAAGGTCATTAATAACATGCTCATAGGTATGCACAGATTGTGTACTTGGCCCACACTCCATATGTGCCTGGGAGCACTGTCACACAGTGGATAGAGCACCTGCCTTGAAGTTAGGAGGACCTGAGTTCAAATACGGCCTCAGACCAAACACTTGACACTTATACTAGCTGTGTGACCCTGGGCAAGTCACTTAACCCCAATTGCCTAAAACAAAAACAAAATAAAACAAAACAAAACAAAAAATCCTATTCTAAAAAAAAAAAAGAAAGAAAGAGCACTGTCTTGAAAGTAAGAGAGAGACCTGTTTTTTGTCTTCCTCTGCTACCACCTCACTCTGTGATCCCTCAAATAGGTCATTTTACCTCTTTGGGCCCCATTTTCCCTGAGCAGCAATGGTCCTGATGACTCCTAAGGTCCGTTCTAATAGTGATGTTCTCTGAGCCCATGAATAGCAAGCAGCATGAATAGCACATCTCACCAGCTAATGGAGACAGATAGCATTCAATTGTGACAGTGGGAAATGAGATACATTCCTGAATACCTGGAACCATAATTCATTGTGTTCCTGCCCTACCTCAAAATGACCTTAATTTTCAGAGCTTGGCCTCAATTGGTTTGTTTTTTTTTTGTTATAGGCCAAAATTGCACAGTCTATAAAAAAAATTATAGTGGAGGGCTGAAGATGTTGAGAGGCATTACAGGACATAATAGTGCTACCTATTTATCATCTATTAAAAAATATCAGTGGCTTTTTCCAGGGTGGGGGATAGAGATGGTGGTGAAGTATCATCAACTACTTAAGAACTTAGGAAACCCAGGGGACTTGAGAAGTTCAGAAATTAATTAGTGGAGCTTCATAAACAGAAGCTTTGGGCAAAGCTGTTACTTTTTAAGAAAAGCTACTGAAGGACTACATGACTCAATAACCCCACATGAATTTTCTGATGCTATTATTGTCATTTGTACTTCGTGATTGAAGAGGACCAAAATGACATCACAATGTCAACGGCAATGTACAGTGTGTCCAGCTATATTGATCAGACCAATGTGAGCTCAAAAAGCTCTGCCACAGGTCTGGCACAAATAGTTCATATGACCATTGGGGAGGGAGACTTAAATTTGAGCATCTCACATTTCCTTTGAATTGCCACAATTCTGCTTTGCTCTTAGAGCACAGTGCCTTCTTTAACACCAGCATGCTATGCTGGGCAGTCCTGTGCCAATGTTTCTTATGTCTCACAATCTATACCAAAGTTTTTTTAGAGAGACCTTGAGAGTGTCCTTGTATTGCTTCTTCTGGCCTCCCTTGCCTTGTGTGAGTTCTCCATATAATTGTTTGTTTGTTTTTTAGGAAAATGTACATTTGGCATTCAAACAACATGGCCAGCCTATCAAAGTTGTGCTCTCTGCAGTAGAGTTTAAATGTTTGACAGTTCAAGAAAGGACCTCAGTGTCTGGTATCTTATCCTGCCAGGTGATCTTCAGAATCTTCCTAAGACACTTCAAATGAAAGTAGTTCAGTTTCTTGTCATGGAGCTGGAAGACTGTTCCGGTTTCACAGGCTACAACAACAAGGTAGGTATCACGATTCTGTAGACTTTCAGTTTGGTAGGCAGCTTAATACCTCTTCTCGTCTCTTTGAAGCCTCTCAAATGCTGAGGCAATGCATGCGTCAGCCTCGTCATCAATGTGTATATCCCTGGAAAATATACTGCCACGGTCAGTGAGCTTATGCACAGCATTCAAAATTTCTCCATTTACCGTTACTGTTGATTCCATGCATGGATGGTGCAGCGCTGGCTGGTGGAGAACCTCTGTTTTGTTAGTGTTAATTGTTAGGCCAAAACTAGCACAAGCAGCAAAGAACCAATCCATACTCTATTGCATCTCAACCTGAGAGGTTGCATTAAGTATACAATCATCTGTGAATACTATAATGCTTGCAAAGTGCTTTTTTAAAAAGTTTTTAAACTTTTTTTGCAATTATGTAAAACATTTCCATATTAGTCATTTTGTATGAGAAAAAGAAAAAAGGAAGGAAGAAAGTGAAAAATAGCATGCTTCAGTCTGTATTCAAACAATATCAGTTCTCTCTCAGAAGGCAGATAGTATACTTCATCATTAGTCCTTTGGGATTGTCTTGGATCATTGTATTGCTGAGAATAGCTAAGTCATTCACAGTTCTTCATCAAACAATATTGCTGTTACTGTGTACAATGTTCTCTTGGTTCTATTCACTTCACTAAGCATCAGTTCATGTAAGTCCTGGTTTTTCTGGAATTATCTTGCTTGTCATTTCTTTTAGCACAATAATATTTCATTACAATCATATACCACAGCTTGTTTAGCCACTCCTCAATTGATGGGCATCCCTTTGATTTCCAATTCTTACCCACCAAAGTGCTTTTAAAAAAAACACTTATGACAGAGCTACCAAAATTATTATTATTAAATTAAAATTATTATTAGCCTCCTCATCTGGATAAGTAAACTCAGACTTAAAAAGGTTCAGTGATTTTTCCACAAATACAAACACAAAGCTAGTAAGGGGCAGAGCCAGGTATTCTGATAAGTCTAGCCCAACAAGCTGCTATTTTGAATTCCTGATGAATTAGCTTAAGGCTTGTCATCACTCCTGGTTGACTGGACCCACTGTTTGAAAAATGAGAAACACTGGGTTTACGGCAATAGGGACAATGTACTCATCAAGCAAATGGATGTAATAAGGAAGTCAAGCCACTCATTGAGAACCTAGAAGCATAAGGCATAGTTGGAGATGCTTGGTTCAACACAAATCAGTCAATTCATTTCAATTTAATTCAACAAGATATATATATATATATATATATATATATATACACATATTATATATATTGTTTATGTGTGTATAATATATGTGTATATATATTATATATATGTATATGACTTATACATAACCAGAAAAGGCAAAATGTAAGTTACAGATGGTAAACCTTTGAGCTAGGAAGACCTGGGTGTGAGTTCTGCCTCTAGTACATGCTGGCTGTGTCACCATACTCAAGTCATTTATCCGCTTAGTGGTAGAGGTAATTTTCTACCTTGATGTTTCCTAAGAGTTACTGATCTGCATAGGTGGATAGACCCACTTTGAGTATTCCCTCTACCAATGAAATCATAGGCTAGCACGCCTAAATAGGAAAAAAATACAAAAACACTGGATATATAAAGACAAAATAAGGGAATGACAGAAATAAAGTCCATGCCTTCAGGGAGCTAATGTTTTAGGGATGCATGTGAATGGAAAAACATATACAATGTATATATTTGACACATAATAATTTGAGAAGAAAGCAAGCATGAACAATGAAGAGAATCAGGAGAGGTTGGATGGTGGTACGCTTAATAGATATAGATAAATTTAGAATTGCGGTAAATTTAGAGGAAGAGATTATGAGCTCCATTTTGGACATGTTGAATTTAAAATGCCAACAGGACATTCAGGTAGTGAAAGTAATGTCAGTATGGAATGCCTTAGAAAAGAGATGAGGCCTGAACTAGAGTCAGTAAGATATGTATTTGTTGTAGCGCTCACATTGAAAACCATTCAGGCCTCTGCTTTATCACCCTTCAGTGAGTGAAAAATTCCATAAAAGTCATTGTCTAACCAACAAGACTATTTGATGATGGAGAATATGAAGTGGAAGGAGAAGAATGAGAAGAAGAAGAAGAAGATGATGGTGATGATGATTTTAATCATATATTGATCACAATGAATAATAAGATATTAAAATAATTCAACTAGTATTTGGAGTATTAAATTGGTTGGTCAGAATTCTCCCTACAAACCAGTACCCTATGGTAGGTTATAAACTGCACATTACTTACTTCTTTGCAACATTATCCCCAGCAGTAAATGGGGGTGAGGATGGTAATAATAATTGCAACTTGCTAACAGAGCACCATCAAGCTCCAGCAATGAAAGTATCACTGTGAAGTAGAAAGTATTTAATTGTCATTATCATCACTACTAATGACGTACTTTGCTGCGTAATAATGGTGCAATATAAACAAGAAATATGATTTTAATTGTCATTGCAAGTAGGATGATTAGCATCATGATAAATTTGAATAGAAATTACAATTTTGTGGATGGCTTATGGGGGAGTAATTTTATTTTGGTGAATCATTTCTTTTCACTTTGCCTGTGCTCAAATTTCCTTTTGCAGTATCCAGTCTCCTCAGCAGCCTATTATGGCAGCTTCTTCAAGTAATTTCTTTTTCCACCATAAGGATTTAGCACTCCCTATTGTGTTGGTTTCAGAAAAGCAAAGAGTTGAAGAAACAGTGGGATTAGAAATCAGATGCAAAGAATCTCAAGGTTGGAGGAGAGCTCAAGGGACATCTAGTCCAATCCATAACTGAAAAAAAATCCAAACTTCAACATACTCAACAATAGACCACACAAAGGTCTATTGTCTAAGTCTTGACTTAAAGACTTCTAATGGTGGGGAAGGAGAGGAGACAAGCTATGTCCAGATAAGTCCATAATTCCATTCCACCTTTGGATACCCTCCTCTCAATGTGTGTGTGTGTGTGTGTGTGTGTGTGTGTGTGTGTGTGTGTGTGTATCTCTGTGTCTGTCTCTGTCTGTCTCTGTCTCTCTCTGTGTCTCTCTCTGTCTCTGTCTCTCTCTGTCTCTTTGTTTTGTGAATAATCTCCAGCTTTCCAAAATCTTACCTAAACTGTGGTGTTTAGAAGTGAACATCATATCCCAGATGTTGCAAAGTAGTATACCAGTATGAGTAGAACTCACTATAGAAATTTGGAGCTGAAAAGAACTTAGAGATCACCAAATTCAAATCTTTAATTTTACACAAAAGGACACTGAAAATCAAAGAGTTGAAGTGATTTATCCAAAGTCACATATAAATTTAGTTAGAGCCAGAACTGGGACCACTATTTGTTCCGAGGCCAGTGTCTTTTCCCACACACCATAAGATGATGTTATTTCATCATCATTCCTGGGACAAACAACATCTATTTATGGAAGGCTCACTGGGTCTGCTAAGGACTCAAAGTAAACAAACAAAGGCATATTCTGGGCCCTTGTGAAGCCAGCATTTTAATTCTGGCTCAATGCCATGGAGGATGCCTCACAAGGTAGAACAGAAAAATAGCATTGTATAACAAAATGAATATTCATGCTTTTATTAAATGGGAAAGACTGGATTTAGCATGTGTGTGCAGAGTGAGATGCAAATAGGAACCCATCCCATATTTCCCATGGCTTTCATTGCAACAAGCCCAGAGACTTACACTTAATAGGTCCTCAATAAATATTTGATGAATGAATAAATAAGGAGAAAGAGAGGAAGGGGGAGGAGTGAAGTTCATAGAGCAAGGTAAAGGGAAAACACTGGAACAGTTGCAACCTTGAAATAAGTGATAATATTTTGCTCAATAGAGTAACTTAATTGCATAATTGCTAGAGGGCATCACAGCTGCCCAGAAATGATCCCACCTTGTCTAGTCACAACCTGGACCACATCCCTGTTCTCCATACATATGCTGATGTCTCTACCTGTATTTGAAACAAGGAAAGAAGTTGCCCTCCTCCTTATATCTTAAAGGATGTCATATTCCCATATCCCATACTCCTTAACACTAAAAGAATTGAATTAAATATATTTCTGTCTATACAGAACAGTTTAAAATTTATACATATAGGGTTTAAGTTCCTTCAGGACAAAGATTTGTTTTTTGGTTTTTGTTTTCTTTTTTCTTTGAATCACTTGTGTCTGGCAGATAGTTGGCACTACATAAATACTTGTTGAATAAATGAATGAACCTCACATCTAATGAATTCCCTCTTCAGCAGCCCTGACTAATAACCATTCAATCTTTGCTTTACTCCACTTCTTTCTACGTAACTGCTGAAAATGTCACCATTAGCAATTAATCACACTGTATTAATATGAAATTCCTCTTTAGGGATTTTGAACTATACACAGGCACATAGGAATGAATAAATGAATGAGTGAATGAATGAATGAATGAATTTCCCTACTGCAGGTCAAACATTTTAATAGTTATCAAATGAACTCAATACAAGTAGCCATTTGTGTGGTGCACTGACAAGGCACAGATTAAAAACAGTCCCTCTCTTCTTAGAACTTCTCATCTAAAATAAAGATAGATAATACAAACATATATTGAGGATATTAAAACAAAGTTTTAAAAATGTAAATTGATCAAGTTTTAGATCATAGACAAAGAAGGGCTAAGTGGTTAATATGCTGTGAGATGTATCTTTGTCAGTCAACAAGCATTTTTAGAAGTTTTGTGATGTTTTGTTCTTATGTTACATGCATTTACAGATGACTCCCACACCATGAGAGATCCCTTGTGACATAGTGAAACAATTAATTACAACTAATAATACCGGGAACTCATCTGAACATGCAATGAAACACTATTCATCTGTAGTGTATCTTCCACACCTCTATTTTTTTTTAATGAACAGAAATGCATTTTGTCTTTCTCACACTAAGCCAACTGGGAGGAAAAAAAGAAAAGAAAAACAAATTGTTACAAATGTGCATGATCAAATAAAACAAATTCCCTCGATGACTATTGCAAAAAATATAAAAGTCTCATTCTGAAACCTGCATGAATGACCTCTATGTAATGGATAAGAGCTATGTTTCATCATCAATCCTCTGGAATAGTTGTTTGATTATGGCTCTTATAGCTTTCAAAGTTATTGTTTTTTTCCAGAACTGTTGTTATTATATCTATGGTTTTCTGGTTTTGCTCATTTTATTTTTCATCAGTTTAAGTCTGTAGAACTGTTCATTTTTATAATATTGTTATAGTACAAATTGTTCTTCTGGTACTGCTTACTTCACTCTGCATCAGTTCATAGAAGTCTTTCCATGTCTTTTCAAAGTCATCTCTTTTCCATTTCTTATAGCAAAATAGTACTGCATTCCATTCATATACCACAACTTATTCAGTCATTCTTTAATTTGTAGAGGGCACTCCCTTAGTTTCCAGTTTTTCTGACACCACAAAAGCTGCTACAAATATTTTTGTGTATAAAGGATTATTTATTCTTTCTTTCAGCTCTTTTAGCTATAGGCCTAGAAGTGGTATAGTTAGGTCATATGGCATACACTATTTCTTAACTTTTTGTGACTAATTCCAAATTGCTTTCTAGAATGGTTGTACCTACTTACAGGTCCATCAACAATGCATACATGTGCCTATTTTCCCACAACACCTTCCTATCTTTGGCCATTTTTGCCACTCTGGTGGATGTAAGTTAAACCTCAGAATTGTTTTAATTTGCATTTCTCTAATTAATAGTAATTTAGAGAGGTTTAGGGTGTGTTCAGGGAAGACTAGTTCATGTGGTGTGAAGGCTGCCCAGCCCTTTTCAGGGCTGCTTTCCACCTTTGGTGTCCACCTGATCCACCTAACTCTCACGTGTGGCTCCAAGAAGCTGTAGCATGCCCAGCGGCCACACCCCAGTAAACTGTGGGCAAATGGGTTAAACCAGGTTGAGGATAACTGAGGGGTCTCAAATCCATCAGTGAGTTAGGGAGGTGTCTACCCCAAGCATGTGAAGACTTCCCCTGGTGGAATGGGCAGATGAGAACAATTTGTCCCAGTGGCAATGAAGGTGGCTGAAGGGAGTACTATGGAGGGCTTAGAACTTGGTTAGACATTGAACACACCAAGGTCATCCACTGCATCTCAAGTCATCACCAGCCTTCTTGACTCTGTCCTGTCACTGGACTGTGATGATTCTGGAAGAGAGAGTGAGGCTGATGACTGTGCATCTCTGGGTCACTTAAATTCAATTTACACATGAATCAAAAGACATCAATACCATTTTACCATTTTTACCTATCTCAAATTCCTGTGGCAATAGGCAAGTGATGAAACAGCAGGTGCAGATAAAGTGGGAGCTGTAGTCACAACCCTGCATACAGGTGGCCCAGGCCATAGGGTCATCTTCTCACTGGAAGCGACAGTGGGATTAGGAAGTCCTCTGTCTACCTAAGCAATATTTTAAGGATAGCACTGCTCACCTCCTGGTGTGAGGAAGGGGCTAGAAAAGGTGCCCTGAAAATCGTCTGCTTACTCAACCCTGACCTGATTATTGCAACAGGCAGGTATGCTACTCTGCAGTCAAAACACAAAAATTGTGCAAGAACTTCGGCAAAGATGATTCCACTCACCATTGGTACATGGAATATGTGCACACTTATAGACAACACAAAATCCAGTAGGCCTGAAAGATGCATAACTCTTCTTGCAAGAGAACTCAATAAGTATTGAATCCAAATAGCAGCCCTGAACGAAACAAGCCTGTCAAATGAAGGCCAGCTCACTGAAATCGGAGCTAGATAGACATTTTTCTGGCATGGCCACAGTGAAGGGGAGTGTTGTGAAGGTGGTGTTGGTTTTGTGATCAAAACTAACCTTGTCAACAAGCTCGTGTGCCTATCAAAAGGAGTAAATCACAGGCTCATGACAATGAAATTGCCATTTTCAGAAAAATGCCATGCTAACATCATCAGTGCCCACAGTCTCCCCATGATGAACACTGATGAGTAAAAGAAAAATTTCATGAAGACCTGGAGACCTTTATCATGAATGTGTTGAAAGAGGACAAACTTATAATGCTGGGAGATTTTAATGCTAGAGTAGGCTCAGACTACCAGACATGGCAAGGAATCCTTGGGAGGAATGGAGTTGGAAACTGTAACAGCAATGATCACTTAGTACTGAAGACCTGTGCATCTCATGACCTTCTCATCACCAAAACTGTCTTCCATTTACCTGAACACATAAAACTTCATGGATACACCCTCACAGCAAAACATTGGCATTTAATAGACTATATGATTGTAAGAAGAGACAGAGAGAATGTGAGAGTGACAAAGGCTATGTGTGGTGCACTCAGTGCTGGACTGATCATAAGACTTAAATATTCACATTCAACAAAAGAGCAGTCCCGAGGCAAAATAAGTACCAAAAGAATTAATGTTAACAGATCAGAGTGCTTCTCTAAGTGGAAACAGTTTGTTGCTAACTTGAAGGGAAAGTTGAGTCAACACACAGTTAGCAACAGTGGAGCAGAAAAGGAGTAGGCAGCTTTCAGAGATCTGATGTACAGCACTGTGTTTGCTCATCTGGGTCAGAACACTCACAAACATCAAGACTGGTTTGATGAAAATGATGGAGAAATTCAGAAGCTGCTAAATGAAAAATGAGAACTACACAGGATTTACCAGCAGAATAGTTCATCCATCTCTAAGGCAGACTTTAATTTCATCAAAAGTAAAGTACAAGTGAAACTTAAAGAAAAGTAGGATTCTTGGCTCAGTAAGAAGGCAGATGAAATTTAGTTTTATGCTGATAGTTACAATCCAAAGCACTTTTATGATACCCTGAAGACTATTTTGGGGCCAAAGACCTATGGTGCATCTCAACTAGTCAGTGCTGATGGGGCCACATTGATCAGTGATAAGGACATGATCCTAGATAGATAGGCTGAACACTTCCACAGTATTCTCAACAAATGGTCATCAATCAATGCTGAAGCCATTGACCATTTACCTTAGATTGAAGTCAATGCCTCCCCGGCTGAAGTTCCAACTGAAGAAGAGGTTTTGAATGCTTTTAGGCTCCTTTTGCATGGCAAAGTACCTGGTGCTAATTCTATTCCAGCTGAGATTTACAAGGTGAAGGGTGAGGGGTCCATTGTTCATGCAAAAAGTGACTGAAATTTCCCAGGTTATATGGCAAGAAGAGGTTATCCCCCAGGAGTTTAAGGATACCTCCATTGTCCAGCTGTATAAAGGTAAAAGACATAAATTACCCTGTGACAATCACAGAGAGGGGTCTCTCTATTAGTCATTGCTGGCAAGATTCTTACCAGAGTCCTCCTTAATAGGCTAATCCTGACCTGGAAGATGAGCATTTACCTGAGAGCCCTTGTGGCTTCAGAGAGAGCCAAGGAATGTCAATATGGTGTTTGCTGCCCGACAATTCCAGGAGGAATACCAGAAACAAGAAAGAGGTCTGTACACAACATTTGCAGATATGACTGAGGCCTTTTATACTGTCAGTTACAAGGCTTATGGAAAATTATATCAAAATTTGGTTGCCCAGAGAAGTTCATTAGTATTGTATGTCAATTTCATGATAGCATGCTTGTCTGGGTTCTGGATAATGGACAATGCTCTTGAGCTTTCCCAGTCACCAATTGAGTGAAACAAGTCTGTGTGCTTGCTCCCATGCTTTTTAACATATTTTGGTCATGTTGTCAAATGCCTTTAATGAGGATGAGCAAGGCATCAAGGTCAGCTACCGCACTGATGGCAAATTCTTCAACTTGAAAAGGCTACAAGACAAAGACTAAAGTGGAGGAAGTGTTGGTGCATGATTTTTTGTTGGCAGGTGATTGTACACTCAATTCAACCTCTGAAACTAAAATGCAACAAAGTATGGGTCTATTCTCTATTGTTTGTGCTAATTTTGGACTAACAATTAACACCAAGAAAACACAGGTACTCCATCAGCCAGCACCACACCACACCATTGGTTACAGCAAATGGAGGAGTTTTGAATACTGTGGATCAGTTCACTGACCTTGACAGCATACTTTTCAGGGATATACACATTGATAACGAGGTTGACAAAAGCATTGCAGCCAGAGCTACCTCAGTGTTTCAGAGGCTCTGAAGGAAAGTGTGGGAGAGAAGAGGTACTAGACTGACTACCAAACTGAAGGTCTACAGAGACATTGTGTTGACCTTATTGTTGTATGTCTGTGAAACTTGGGCAGTATACCAGCACCATGCCACAAAACTGAATCGATTTCATTTGAATTGTCTTAGGAAGATTCTAAAGATCACCTGGCAGGATAAATACCAGTCACTGAGGTCCTTTCTCAAATGAAACTGCCAAGTATTCAAACTTTACTGCAGAGAGCACAACTTTGATGCACTAGCCATGTTGTTTGAATGCCAAATGCACACTTGCCACAAAGACTATTTTATGGAGGACTCACATAGGGCAAGAGCTCACATCATGATAAGAAAGAGTGAGACAAGGACACTCTCAAGGTCTCTCTTAAGAACTCTGGAATTAATTGTGTGACATGGGAGACACTGGCGCAGGACTGCCCAGCATGGTGTGCCCTCATCAGAGAAGGTGATTGAAGTAGCTCAAAAGAAATGAAACGCACAGATTTAGAGAATCCACCCCAAAAGTTTTATGTGCTATTTGTGCCTGACCTGTGGTAGAGCATTCCAAGCTCATATTATTGTGATCAGCCATGGTCAGACACATTGTTACTTGACTCTAACATAGTGGTGTCAATTTTAGACCTCTTTAAGAACCAAGGACACCAACCAACCAACCAACAGTGATTTGGAGAATTTTTGCGTATTTCTATAAATTGCCTGGGTTTCTTTGCTTGAGAAATGTTTGTCCATACACTTAGACCATTTATCAATAGGATAATGGTTCTTTTTCTTAAAAATTTTAATCAGTCCCTTATATGTTTTGGAAATGAGACCTTTGTCGGAGAAATTTGCTGCCAAGATTTTCCCCAGTTAGTTATTTCCTATTTAATCTTAGCTTTATTGGATTTGTTGATGTAAAAACTTTTTAAGTTTTATGTAATCAAAATTATCCATTTTAACTTCTGTGACCTACTCTGTTTTTCTCTTATAGAGGTAGTTTTTTTTTCCTTGTTTCACTAATTTGTTTATGATGTGACCTTTTGTATCTATAAGCATTTATTAAGCTCTACTGTATTCCACATACTCTGCTAAGTAATAAAGATACAAAAAAAGGTAAAGACACTTATAAACTGAGCCGTTGCTTTCCAGACAAAATCCATTCTGCAAAAACTGTAAGGCTTAAACCTATGTAACAAAGTACTATTTGTACATATTTCAGTAGGCTGAATTATGAAGAGTGGATGAACCCCTAAAAGTTTACTACTACCCCTCTTATGAAAACATAACTTAACAAATATCTAAATAACTGGTTTGCATTTACATAAAGGAGAAAAAGATATCACATGGTTATTTGAGTAGCTCAGGATAAATGAGGGCAGTTATGTGTATAGAGCACTGGGCCTAGAGTCAGGAGACTTCTCTTCCTGAGTTCACTGTCCTCAGATACTTAGTACTTGTGTGACCCAGGGCAAGTCACTTAACCCTGTTAGCCTCAGTTTCCTCATCTATAAAATGAGCTGGAGAAGGAAAAGGCAAACCATTCCAATATCTTTGCCAAGAAAACTACAAATGAATTCACAAAGAGTAGGACATGACTGAAAAATGACTGAATAACAAACAACAACAGGATAAATGGCATGTGAATCAGTCTGTTACCAAGAGAAAAAAAGTTAGGAGAACACAAAGAGCAATGGTAAAGAATTACAACACTGATGGACCTCTATTAGACTGTCAAGGCAGTACAAGAGTAGGCAAACTATTCAACTACCAGTCAACGAACATATATTAAATGCCTACTACATGCCAGGTACTGTGCAAAGTGCTGAGGGGACAAAGAAAGGAAAAACAAGGTCTCTGTTCTCATGAGTTCATTATCTAATTGGGAAGATGACATGCATACAATAAAATGCAAACAAGATATACAAGGGGTAAATTGGAGATAGTCTCAAAGGGAAGGCACTAAGATTAACTGGGATAAGAAAAAGCTTCTTGTAGAAAATGAGGATTTATCTAGTATCTGAAGGAAATCAGGGAAGCCGGGAGCCAGGGATGAGTAGGGAAAGAATTCTAGGCATAGTGGACAGTTTGTGAAAATACACAAAGTCAGGAAATGACATGTTTTATGTGAATAACAGCAAAGAGGTCATATCTCTTTGGATGATAGATTATGTGGGAGAAGGTTAGCAAGGTGTAAGAAGACTAGAAAAAAGGGAGAAAAGTTAAACAGGGATTTGAACAGAGGATTTTTTAATTGATCCTAGAGGTATTAGGAAGCTATTACTGGAGTTAGTTGGTCAGATATATACTTCAGGAAGATTAATTTGGTTTTTTTTATTTTTTGACTTTTTTGATGAGGCAATCAGGGTTAAGTGACTTGTCCAGGGTCACACAGCTAGTGTCATGTGTCTGAGACTGGATTTGAACTCACATCCTCCTGATTCCAAGGCCAGAGCTCTATCCACTGTGCCAAGTAGCTGCCCCTAGGAAGATTAATTTGACAGCTTAGTGATGGATATGGATCAGAGAGAGAATTGAGTTAGAGAGATAAACCAGCAGGTTATTATATAGTCCAGATGTGAGGTGATGAGGATCTGTACCTAAGGTGGTGGAAACACAAAAAGAGAGAAGGGGGACATATATAAGAGATGTTATGAAGGTAGAATTTATAGGTCTTGGCAACAGATTGGACATGGGGTGGGAAAACTTGTAAGTGAGAAGCCAAGAATGACACCTAAGATACAAACCTGAATGCCTGTGACAGTGGTGGTACCCTCAACAGCAATACGGAAGTTAGGAAAAGGGATTTAGTTTTGGACATGTAAAATTAAAGTTATCTGTGGGAAATTTACTTCAAGATATCAAAATGGCAGCTGGAAATGTGAGAATGGAGGTCAGGAAAGAGGTTAGGGCTAGATTAATAGATCCGAGAATCATCTGCATCAGCAGCAGGTATGACCTGGATGACAATCCAGAAGAGGAGACTGAGCAGGAGTGGAAAAGTAGGTTAGGAGGAGAACCAGAAGAGATTAGTGTCACACAAAATCTAGAAAGGTAAGACTATCCAAGAGAAGAGGTGACCAGTAGTTTCAAAGTTTGCAGAAAAGTTAAAAAGGATGAGGACTGAGAAAGAGTCATTAAATTTGGCAATTAAGAGAACATTAGTAACTTTGAAGAGAGTTGTTTCAATTGAATGATGAGTTCAAAAGCCAGAGTGCAGAGAGTTAAGAAGAAAATGAGAGGAAACTAATAGAAAAAATTGGTCAGTAGAAGTATGTAACTTCTATCTATACTGCTACTATAGTCAGTCAATCAATAAGTCAATGAACAAGCATTTATTAAGTGCCTTTTATATGTCAAGCACTGTGATGGACATTGGATATTCAAAAGCAAAAAAAAAAAATAAGTCTCTTCATTCAAGGAATATCAATGTGTCTGCTATGAAGAGGAATTTGTCCCTAATAGTAAAAAGTTTTGGGATTCCAAAAGGAAATCCCTCAGCATGGTGGGTACATCCCATTATGACAAATTTATGGAAGAGTATAGGCAAGAAGAAATCCAGACTCCAAAATGGACCAAAATGAAGATAATGGTGATGATGATGATAACATTTATGTAGCATTTTAAGCTTTGCATAGTGCTTTACAAGTATCTCATTTTATCCTTATAACAACTTCAGACTATTTTTGGTTGTTATTATACCCATTTTACAGTTGAGGAAACTAAGGTAGGCAAAAGTTAAGTGACTTGTCACGTAGCCAATAAGTTTGGACTTCTATGCCTCCTCCGTCATACCCCCAGTAGATTCATCACTGGGAAATTTCATCATCTTGCAAAATCCAATTAACCTTTTTACTTACACCTCATCAATCCCATCTTCACCTTTGATTGGACAGTGAAGACACAAACACCTTAATTTTAGGAAGGGAACAGGACTGACATCTCCTCACCCAGCTGCATTCATTTTGGACTTCTTTGGCTTCTCCACTGTGCCCTCAACCCAGGTACCTCCTTTTCCACCCCTTTTCAATTTCCTTTTGTGTGTTGTCTTCCCTTAGAGTGTAAGCTCCATGAAGGCAAGGACTGTCTTTCTTTTTCCTATTTGTAGCCCAAACACTTAGCACAATGACTGGAACATAATAGGTGTTTAATACATGTTTATTGAGTTATTATTAATTGAAGTGTCTGAGATTGGATTTGAACTCAGGTCTTGCTGGCTCCAGGTGGAGCACTCAATTCACTGTGCATCACTGTGAATAAGATTTAATTGATTCTTTATTATTAGAAAAACTCTAACTATAAAGACTTTTAAAAACTATTAAGTTTCTATTACGGTTTTTAATGAGTTATTTATTACATTTGTTACTAAGCAGTAGCAGGGAAAATATTACCACCATTGCAGAGCCCATGGAATATTGATGTAGGTATTTTTCTTAGGTTGTTTGTGATTTTGCATTTCTCCCAATCACCTCTCTGCTTGAGAGAATAAAGAAACTACGCCATGTGTGTGTGCGTGTGTGTCTGTGTGTGTGTGTGTGTGAGAGAGAGAGAGACAGACAGACACAGAAATAGTGAGACAGAGGGAGAGAGAGAGAGAGAGAGAGAGAGAGAGAGAGAGAGAGAGA
>NW_020954557.1:3440113-3480481 GCF_900497805.2 Vombatus ursinus
GGTGATGGCCTTATTTTTAAAAATAAACTATATAATAGGAAAAAAATAAGAAAGATGCAAAGCCCCTTTGAATTATAACCAAAGACATAAAGGCTAACATGTAATAATGTATCTGCTCATGAGTGAAAGAGAAGAAAGTATCCCACCAAAGATCAAGCTTGTAATCATCCTACTTATGTCCAGTATCATGGACATTAGAGACACTTCATTTAGGCACTGGCTTTTGGGATGTCTCAATTCAGCTATTTAATTTTTTTAAATCTAAAGACAAAATTTTTGATCTGAGAAATTTCTTCAGGCAAAACATGGTAATACTGGGATGATTTCTTTTCAGTGAAACTTTCTTTCCATTTAGGGGATAAATAAGGGAAAATTTGGCACCATGAAGAGGTGCTAGGTAAAAATGAAGTTTATCTGACACATTTCTAAGCCAGCAACTTCAGCTACTGTGATATGCGAATGAGTTCCACTATCACAATGATTGTGATTAGCAGCTAGACTACATATTCTTTTGACAATATAGTATTTTTGCTATAGACATACCAATTAATTTTCCTATCTTTTTTATTGAACCTTGGGTTATTATAAATGTTCTTTAAAAAAGTGAAGATGGGAAGGATTCATTTTCAAACAAGGGAATGAGAGGATCACAGAAGATGAAATGGTCAGTTTTGATTATGTAAAATTAAAGGTTCTGCATAAACAAAATCAATGTATTTAAAAATTAGAAGGGAAACAGCTAACTGAAAAATATTCGTTGCAACTATTTTTTTTGAAAATGGTCTGATATTCAAGTTATCTATGGAACTGATTTAAATATATAAGAATAAGAATCATTCCCTAACAGATAAATGTTCAAAAGACGTGAACGGGCAATTCTCAAAAGAGCATGTTAGCAAGAAGTAAGAAAACCACATAAAAAATGTTCCCCACAATAAAAGAAGGAAAGTGAAAATTAAAACACTCTGAGGTTCCAGCTCACACCCATCCTATTGGTAAAGATGATACAAAAGGAAATTGAAGTTGTTGGTGGGGACGTGGTAGGAGAGGCATACTGATTCACTTTTAGTGGAGCTATGAATTGATGCTATCATTCTAGAAAACAATTTGAAACTATACTCAAAAAGGCATTTAATTGTGCATACCCTTTGATATAACAGTACCACTATTATGCATATGCCCTCAAATAGATACAGAAAAAAAAGAAAAGACCTATACATACAAAATATTTAGAGCAATTCTTTTGGTTATAGCAACAAAAAAAGTGGATTCAAAGGAGTGTCACTCACTTAAGAAATGACTGAACAAATTATTGTATATTAATGTAATGGAGTACTGAATTGCTATAAAAAATAAGAAAAGAGGTGGTTTCAGAGAATTGTAGGAGGAATTGTATGGCATTGTCAAAGAGTTTATTTTTAAAATCCAAGTAAAACTAAAGTTATTAAGAATCAGTTTGGACCTCAAGAAAGAAAGTGAAATTTAATTAGGAATGAGATCTTTCATATTACTAATGACACAAGTTTAGTGTAATTGGGTTTTTTTTTGGCAATTCATTTCTGTAAATTAACCATTTACTTTTCTAACAGTGCTTCCATCTTAAACCTTTAGGTATTTATACATGAAAATATAATTTACCCTTTAACGAATGGTTTAGGTTGACCTTGAGTAAATCATGAGAATTTTTTTTTTAATCATCAGTGTAAGGAATTCTCCATATGGAAACTCCCTACACCAAAACAGATAATTAACTCACCCACAACTGTTATTTTTGCAGACTTGTCAACAGCACCAAGAGATTAAATAATGTGTCTGTATCCCCACAGCTGGTATGCATCAGAGTTAGGATTTGAACCCATGTCTTCCTGATTTTAAAGCCAGCCCTTAAACCACCATGTCAAATTGCCTCTCTCAAATCAATGATATAGGTCCAAAAATGCAGTTCATTAAAAATAGCATTTATGCTCAGCAGTGAAAACGAAATAAAACTCTACATGAGTAAATGTACACTCATATTTTCCTGGAATATTAGAGTTAGAAGGGATATTAGAGATTTCCTATTCCAACTCAGTCATTTTATAAATAAACTAAATGAGGCCCAAAGAGGTAAAGTGACTTGCTCATAACCAGAGCATTAGTACTATTATTAGTATTAATAAATTAATTTATTATTATTAAATAAATTAGTATTAATAAATGAATCAGGGAATATAGTACCATCTTCTGATTCTTGGTCAGATTTTTGGTCAGTGATCTTTCTACTCTACCACATAGAAACAAATTCTTATTGAGAAAAATCTTCATACTTGAGTAAGAAAATTTAAAAATTATCTAAAGCAATGGGTTTCAAGATGTAAATCAAAGTAAGGAAGCATCAATATAGTGAAAGGGTTAAATTTCTGACTTTGCTTCAGCTTTTCTTAAAAAAAGAAAAACACTTTAAAGTGAGAATAATTTTTTTTCAAGAATCACTAAAACCAAACATCTGTTTCTTCTGCTGATTTGAAACCAAGTTAAAAAAAAAGACACAACTTTCCAGGGTAATGCCATTTAAAATCACACACACTCTCTTAAAACTTTGTATGCACCAACTATAAGGAATATAACCCATCAAAAATGTTCTTAGAAAAATCCATTCAAACAAGAAAATGGGATTAAGAAACAAATATGACTTTTTCTATTTGTATGATGCCAGTGTAACCCACTTACTCAATTAGTTGCAGAACACAAACATATAAAAATGGGAGTAAAAATGAGAATGCTACACAAATTTGATAAACTCAAAATTTAATTGAACCCTGTTATTATTATTGTTATTATTTGCTGACACGTTGTCCCAGTAATCTAGAAATATGCAAACGTTAACCAATGCCAAAGGGTAACCAAGAGACATTAACGCAGTAGCCTGGTGGTAAAAGTAAATACAGAGATGATCATAAACTCCAAACAGGAGTTATTTCCTGAACCACCACCAATTTTTATACATTTTTAAGTATACTTTCCCATACTAGTTTGCATTTGAGGCAATTAGAAGAATAGAATAATCACTAAATATTTTTAAAGAAAAGAAAAACTAAAGAAAACAAAAGAAAATGCAATTAAAACAGTACTCAGAAAAAAATAAAGATCCCTGAGATACATAGATACATGCATATTATATAATCTATTTTAAATTTTATAATATATACATAAGCAAAAGAAGGAAAAAATACATTAATTAATAAACTGAATATATGTTTTGAAAATAAAAAAGGCATAGAATATGATATTCCATAATGCAAAGGAACCTTACAACCAAGGATCAACTACCCAGCAAAATTGAGCATAATCTTTCAGGGGAAGACATGGACACTTAATGAAATAGGGAACTTTCAAATCTTCCTGATGAAAAGACCAGAGCTCAATAGAAAATTTGATCTTCAAATACAAGACTCAATAGAGGTAAACAAGAAAGGAAAAAAAACATGTTGTTCAATAAGAACAAACTGTTTACATCCCTATGAGGGAAGGTGATACTTGTAACTCTTGAGAACTGTGTCATTATGACATTTAAAAGGGGTATACACAGAGAGAGGGCATGGGAATAAGTTGACTTTGATGTAATGATAAAAAATTTAATTAAGTGGTGAAAAAGGATTGTTCTGGGAGAAGAAGAAAGGAAGAAGTAGACAAGGGTAAAACACAACACATGAAAAGGCACAAAAACCTATTATAATAGAGAGAAAAAGGGAGGGGGATGAGCATTGTTTGAACCTTACTCTCAAAAGGAAGGGGGCTGATAGAAGGAAGGGCAAACTGAGGGAGGCAGTAGTTGAAAGCAAAACTCTAGTGAGGAGGGAAAGTGAGAAAGGAGAGAGAAAAGCATAAATGGGGGGGCAGAGAGAAAAACTCAGATAGTAATCACAACTGTAAATGTGAATGGGATGAACTTTCCCATAAAATGGAAGGGGATAGCAGAGTGGATTAAGAACCATAATCCTACAATATGTTGTTTACAAGAAACACATTTGAAGCTGAGGGATATGCACATAGTAAAGGTAAAAGGCTGGAGCAGAATATATTACGCTTCAGCTGAAGTAAAAAAGCAGAAGTAGTAATCCTGATCTCAGACAAAGCAAAAGCAAAAATCTGAATAAAGGAGATAAGGAAGGAAACTACATCCTGCTAAAAGGTACTATGCACAAGGAAGTAATATCATTACTAAATATATATGCACCAAGTTGGTATAGCATCCAAATTCTTAGAGGAGAAGTTAAGGGAGCTACAGGAAGAAATATACAACAAAACTATACTAGTGGGTGACCTCAACCTCCCCCTCTCTGAACTAGATAAATCTAACCAGAAAATAAAGAAGAAAGAAGGAGATGAATAGAATTTTAGAAGAGTTAGATGTAGTAGACCTCTGGAGAAAATTGAATGTGGATAAAAAAGAATATACCTTTTTCTCAGTGTCATATGGCACCTACGCAAAAATTGACCATGTATTAGGGCATAAAAACTTCACAATCCAATGCAGAAAGGCAGAAATATTAAATGCATCCTTTTCAGATCATGATGCAACAAAAATAAGAAAGGCAATTTACTCAAAATAACCACAAGAGAGAATATCTAAAAGATTAAAGAAGAAACCCAACAATATCATTACTAGACCTATATCCCAAGGAGATCAAAGAAAGCAGAAAAAGATGTAAAAGTACAAAAATATTTATAGTAGCTGTTTTGTAGTGTCAAAGACCAAGGGATACCTACCAGTCAGAAAATGAATCAGCAACTTAAAGTATATGAATGCAATGGATTACTACCGTGATATAAGAAATGACAAAAGACAGTTTCAGAGAAACTGGGGAAGATTTCCATGAACTAATAGCTGTGTGCAACAGGTAAAACCAGGAGAATAATTTATGCTATAACAATATTATAAAAACAAACAACTTTGAAAGACTTAAGAACTCTGATTAACACAATAACTGGCCATTATTCCAGAGGATCATTGATGAAAAATGCTACCAGGCATGGTTAACATGGATATTTGTTTTACTTCTCTCTCTCTCTCTCTCTCTCTCTCCATATATACATATATATATATATATATATATACACACACATACGTACATATACACATATATATACTCATATACATATATGTATAAGTATATATATATACATATATATATATAGTATAACAAATATGTAATATCCACACACAGTGTCTTGTACTATATTGTTATAAGAGTTTGTTTTAATTTTTTTTTCTGGGGATGGGTATGAGAGAGAGAAAATAAGTTCTTTATTTAAGATAAAATTTAATTTAAATTATTTTAAAAAGAAATAGATAAATTGGAAATAAAAAACTATAGAACTGATAAACAAAACATATATTAGTGAAATAGAAAAAGATAAGATTAATTAGCTGAGTATACATTTAAAAAGTTAGAACCAAACAAATAAGCAAACCCAAAATAAGCAAAAAAAAGTTACTGAAATTTAGAGACAAAATATGTTAGAAAACAAAAGAATTATAGAAAAGATAGATAATATGAAAAGCTAGTTAATTAAAAGCCAGAGTACAGAAAATCAAATAAATGAAATAGCAAATCAACATTGAGAAATGACAAAAATCAAAAGAAATAAAAAGAATTCTTGGAATCCATTATACATATATATATACACACATACATATATATGCTAATAAAATGAGACCACAAAAGAAATAGAGGATTGTTCTCAAAAATATAAAATACTCATATTAATAGAAAACTAAAGAGAGAACTTGAATAATCTAATCTCTGTAAAGGAAATAGAACCAGTTTTAAAGCAGCTATCAAAGAAAAAATTCTCATGATGAAATCACAAGAAAATTCTACCAAAATTAAAAAAAATTAATACTAAATACTACACAAATTATTCCCCAAAATATTAAGAATGAAAGCACTCTACAAAACTCCTTTTATGAAATAAATATATTCTTGCTACCTAAGCTAGTGAACAGAAAGAGAACTACAGACCAGTATTATTAATAAATACTAATTTTAAAATTTTAAGTAATATCCTGAGGAAAATACTGCAGCAATTTATTGAATTTAAATGCAAGGATAGTTCAACATTAGGAAACCAAAGAGTACAATTATATTAAAAACCATCACATCCCATTCCAAATGATTACAAGAGATGTAGAAAAAGGCTTTGACAAAGTAAGTCACATATGTTAAAGATCTTACAAACTATAGGCATAGAAGAATTGTTTTGAATATGATTTTTAAAATTATCTATCAGAAACTCCTAGCAAGAATTATAAGTAATGAAGAAACATTAAAAACTTTCCCAATAGTTATCAGAGTAAAGGAAGGATACCCTTTTTCCCTACTACTATTTACATAGTTCTAGAAATGCTAGCAGCAACAAAATTAAAAGCATAAAGATAGGAGAAGGGAAGACAAAACTATCCCTATTTGTTGATTACATGATGGTTTGCTTAGAAATTCCACAGGAATCAGCAGAGAAACCAGTGGAGACAATTGGTTCAATTAGAAGTTTTAACAAAATCATGATACAAAAGATACACACACACACACACACACACACAATCAAAAGCATTTATACATAACTACAAAATCTAGGAATTAATAATTATAAGGGAAATCTCATACAAAGTAACTACAAAATGTATTAAAGTATTTGGGAATAAATCTATCAAAATATACTTGATACCTGTTCCTTTAAGAAATAAAGAATATAAATATTTGAAGAGCATTCAAGTTATTACAGCTATTCTGTGCTAATATAAACAAAATTATGATACTGCCAAAGTTAATTTATAGATTTTGTGCTACACCAATCTAAGGGGTATATTAGAAGGCTAGACAAAATAATGACAAAATTAATATGTAGAACAAAATATAAAGAGAAATAATGGGGGGAGGGGGTAATAGGAAAGTAGACTGCCAGATGTCAAATTATGTTATAAAGTAACAACTATAAAAACCATTTTGTAATGGTTAAAAAATTTTTAAGTAGTCCAATGGAACAGATTAGAGAAAAGAAGATCAGAAATAACAATACAACTCGATAAGCCAGTGTTCAATATAAATCATCTAATAAAGAATTTTATGTTTGATAAGAACTACTCAGAAAAATGGAAAAAAACTTTGGCAGAAATTAGGGTTAGGTAAACCTTTTATGTGACATTCCACAATAAATTTTAAATGGATATGTGAGCTATATTATAAAAACTATACCACAAAAGCCAATCATATACCTTTTAGCTATAGATTTATTTTTAACTAAACAGGGGTTACAAGCAATTATAAAAGATAAAATAAATAATTTTGATTATGTAAAATTTTAAGTGTTTATACAAAATTAATGCATCTATGATAAGAAGTACAGTGGGTGACTGGGAAAAGTCTTGATATCAAGTTTTTCAGATAAAGATTTCATATCCAAGCTATATAGACAACTAATAGAAATATACGACCAAAAGCCATTCCCTGATAGGTAAGTGGTCAAAAGATATTGAAAAAAAATAGTTCTTAAAATAATTGTAAACTATTAATGACAATATTACAGAATGCTCCAAACCACTAAAAAAAAAGTAAGAAGCAAAACAATTCAGATTTTACCTTACACCCAGAAAATTGGCAAAGATGACATCTTCATAATAACCTTATGAGATAAATATTGGAGTTGTCATTATCTCTATTCTGTGACGAGAAAGTTCAGGGTCTGCTATGGTACCTAGTAAGTCTCTAAGGTAGGATTCAAACCCAAGTCTCTGCTGAGTTCAAGCACAATTGGCAAAGATGACAGAAGATGAGAATGGGATGGGAGTCTGTGAAAAGACTGGTATGTTAATGCACATTAGAACTATGAATTAATACAACTCTTCTAGAAAACAATTTGGATTTATGCAAATAAATGCAAAAATCCCTACCAATTCACCCAGAGAATCCACTGTTAGATACATACCCCAAGAAAGTTATCGACACAAAGAAATACACAAAAATATTTATAGTGTATGCATGCATATATATATGTATACTCCATATATGTGTACATGTGCATGCACATGCACACATACACTGGAAATAAAATAGACACTGTAATTTTGGGAATAGAGAAACAAATGTGGTACGTGTGAAAAATGACAAACATGATGGAAGTCTTTTGCATGAATGAAAAGATTTGTATGATCTGATGCAAAGAGAAGGAAGTAGAGCCAGGAAAACAATATTCATAATGATTATGACAATGCAAATAGAAAGAATAACAGCAACAAAACAAGTAAGACTGAATTCTGCAAAATTATACTGACCAAGCCTGGCCCCAAAGAGGAAACATGAAAAGACACCTCACCTTTACCTTGCAGAGCTTCACAGGAGTGGAATATTTCATATGCCATCAGATGATGTGCTGATTTATTTTCCTGATTATTTTCCCTTCCTCTATTAAAAAAAAATTCATTGTTATAAAAATGGCTCTGTGGAAGGAGGAAATGGTGGATATGGGGGAAATGTAGGTGGTGTAAAACAAAAGATAATTGATAAAAGACTATTCAAATGCTACAAAATTAAGGCAAACAAAATTCCTTGGGTACTAGTTCAAATTGGTTTTCAATCTATATATTTTCTAAGATTAATAACTGACATTTATATATCACTTTTCAAACATTTCATCTGATCCTCATAACAATCATATGAGATAAGTATTGGAGTTAGTATTATATCTATTTTACAAAGAAGAAAAAGAAGGTTCAGAGTATTTAAAATTTTGCTATATACCTAGTAAGTGTCAAGGGTAAGATTCAAACCCAGGTCTCTGCTGAGTCCAAGCAAAATACTATTTTCTTCTATCACACTGCTTGATTATTTAACTGAAACAAATCTATATCAGGATTCTCTGAACCAAACTGATATTTCATTCAGTCCAAGTCCCTTGATTAATTCATCATGGAAAAATATCCATCAAACCAATTGTTTGGTGTTATGTAAATAACATGTAAATGACCAGTTGATTATCTGAATTTTTCACTTTTCACCCAGCTGTTTCAGCCAAGAGCAGACACAATCTGAAAAAAGCAGTTAATATACTAATTTTCAGAACCATAACTAGGGCAGGCATCCTGGGTTTTGCCCCTGAGAATTTAAACTTAAAGATAACATTTTCAGTTCTTCAACAGTGTGGAAACAATTTAGCTAAGCACCTAGTCGGCAAGAATAACTAGCTTCAATAGAAAGTTACATCCTTATGCTCTGTTCCTTTCACAGCTATACCCCAGGCCTTCTGTAGCCTCATCCTACCCTGCTCTCCAACATGGGTTGCCTTACAAAAGCCTCTGTGTCCTGGGTCTCAGTCTCTCATGGGACATTTCCCTGGACCCCCTTCCTCCCTCTCTTCCCCTGCTCCCAAACAACTGAATTCATTTTAAATAAGTGATTTGATAGCATACTTCAGGCTTTCTGCCCCAAGTGTATTTTATGCTGCTTGCCACAGGTACAAAAACTGCTCATTCTGATTCTGCTCAATTCTATGATGATGATTTTTCATGGCTACTGCTGAACATTAAGAATCTTGTGAAGCCCACAGGAAAAAAAATGAGCTTCACACCAAGATCATATAACCATTTTTTTAATCAAAGACCCAGAGCACTTTGAAGTTTTCATTTATTCCATGAAAACAAAATAGATTGTCTCTCATGTACGTAGCACTGTTTCATCTCCATAAATGTGGGGGGTTAGAATACATCACCAAGGGATGAATAGATTAGCCATTGGTCACATTTTGCATATTTGTCCAAGCAAAATTCTATTTACATTTCTCTTCCTATACTTTTTCATTATTTTGGTCAAAAATAATTAAGTAGATGGTAATATCCATATATAATTTATTTGGATCATCTACAGTTGATGGTCCTATTTTTAGTAATGATTAATTTTCCATTAGTCTCACAGAAAGGTAGAAAGAGTAGTAAAAATTTAAGTATGTTTTTACCATGAGTGGGAATAAGACCTGTAATAGAGAGAAAGTGAGATATAAATAACGCAGCCTAAGAACAAATAAATGCTTATTAACTTGACTTACTTGGATTTGGGTTACCTATAATTTTAATCTCTCACAGAACAAATCCTTACTAATTGGGGGTCTAACAAGCAATAGCAATAGCTGAATGTGTACACACACACACACATACACACACACACACACACACGGAGAGATGACACGGAAGCAGTTAAAGTAACAGCATTGACTCTCAGTAAGAATAAGCTGATATGATGAAGTCAGAATTGAATAGGAGAAAGAGAGTGGACTATATTATGTTTGGGATATCTAACTATGCTTTTAACAATCCCAATTAGTTCCTTTGCACAAAGACACATTTTGCAGAAACTCCTCCTGCCCATCCAAATACTGTATAGTTGAGAATCTTAGGCCATCACAGTCTTCAAAGAATAAAAGTTAAAGGTAACTCAAATCCAAATAAATCAAGTTAAGAATTTATTAAGAATTTACTATGTGACAAACACTGGGAATACAAAAAAAAAGGACAAAAATATTCTGTCATCAGGAAGTAAGCATTCTACTAGAGGAGACAGCATGTAAATGACTAGGTACATACATGACCTGTGCAGAATAGATGGGAAATAATGTGAAAAGGGAAGGCATCAACAGCTGTGGACAGAGAGGTTAGGGAGTGGGAACTGGGAAAGTCTGTTGCAGAAAGGTAGGACATGGCACTTGAGTTGAGTCTTAAAGGAAGTCAGGAAAACCAAGAAGTAGAAAAGGACAGAACATTCCAGGAGTGGGGACAAAGGCGTGAAGGCAGGAGATAGAAACACGAGATGCAGTGTTCTAGGAACTGCAAGTAAGCCAGTGTAGTTGAATCACAGAATGAGTGGAGGGCAGTAAAATATAAGGGTATGGAAAACTAGGAAGGCGCGGCCAGGTTATGAAGATCCTCGAGTTTATATTTGATCCTGAAGCTAATAGAGAGTCACTGGAACTCACTGAGCAGATGTGTGTGTGTGTGTGTGTGTGTGTCTATATGTGTGTGACATGGTCAGACCTCTGCTTTAGAAAAATCCAATCCAGTCAGAATTCATTAACCTCTTACTATTTTCAAGGAACTGTGCTAAACACTGAAAACACAAGGACCATATATATAATGCATGCATGCATGTATGTATGTATGTATCCCTCAAGGAGCTTTCAGGGTCCATATGTACATACATACATACATATGTGTGTGCATGTGTTTCTCTGAGGAGGTAGAGATCTACCTACAAAGGGGACTACAAAGGTTTCCCAGAGAAGATAATATGTGAGGTAAGCTTTGAAGGAAAGTATTGATTCCAACACATAGAGGTGAGGAGAGAGTGAATTCCAGGCATGGAGGTAGGTCTTTGCAAATATGCAGAGGAAGGAGAAAGAAGACCAAGTCCAGAGAATAGAATGTAGGGCAGTTTGGTTGGAATGAAGAGTGACTAAAGGACAGAAATGGAATAATATGAAATAAGTCTGGAAAGCTGGGCTATTGCCAGACCGTGAAAAGCTTTCAGTGACAAGCTCAGTAGTTTGTATTTTTCCAGAGGGAATAGTGTCTTGAACAAGGGCATGAGATAATCCAAAGAGTGATAGAGACATGGAGGGTGGGCAAAAGTTAGAATCAAATGAGATAATGTATACAAAGTGTTTTGCAGAATTTAAAGCAATATACTAATGTTAGATATTGTTATTATTATCATTGTTGTTGTTGCAGTTATTATTCAGTAGACTGCAACATATTTCCAATGTTGACCGAGGCACAAGAAGTGGAGTAAAGCACATCAAGAAAACATGTATTCAGAAATGGAGGTAGGCCTCACATATGACGAGAGCATGTGATGACAAATGGGAAATCCCCCACTGGTACCCACAAATAGTCAAAAACAAAAAAAAGACATGGAGAAAGACCTCTAGTGTAGTAGGTCAATCCTTTAAGGAGCATCAATGAAAGAACATCCATACTGGATGAAAAGGAATGGATGACTTGCAATCAGCCCTGATGGAGAAGATTCCTATATTTATGAAAACACAGATCCAGTGGATTAAGAGTGAGACAGTTGATCTTATTTGGTATGACAAAAAAAAATAGGGGGAAGGAAACAAGCATTTATTAAGCACCTTCTACATGCCAAGTGCTTTACAAATATTATCTCGTTTGATCCTCACAGTGATCCTGCAAGGTAGGTGCTACTATTACTGTCATTTTTACAGATGAATAAACCGAGGCAGACAGAGGTTAAGTGATTTGCCAGGGTCACGCAGCTAGTAAGTGTCTAAGGCTGGATTTTAATTGAAATCTTCCTGACTCTAAGCCCAGTGCTCTAGCCACTATGCCACCTATATAAATTCTACAAGTAGAGGCAAATGACAACATTTAGCACATGTAATAATTGATTTTGTTCCATCAGAGGCACTTAAAATTGCTGTTTTGGAATTTTTAAAGATTTTATACTTTATAATAGGCAAGCTGATTTCCCTTAGCTCTAGGATTACAAAGGTGCTGCTATAAACATTTCAGATTGGAAGATCTAGTTTGGCCTTACATTTATTCTCATTGACCATTTTCTCCCCTTGAGGAAAGTTAGCATTGGGTTTATAATGCTGTAGCTAAGGTTCAGTTGCTGTTTCCATTATAAACTTCGTTTTTCCAGATTATACCTCGTCACTTTTAATTTGCATCAAGATAAAATTTTAGCATACGACTTGTCAGACTGAATGTAAATTATTTTTTTCAACAGAAAATTGTCTGGAATGCTTACAGTTAGGGGTGCTGTGGTCAACTAATCTTGCAGGAATAGCAGCTCAAAAAGTAGCTGTTTTCTAAGCTTATAATTTGCTCCGTGGTAGGTAAAATCTTCATTTTCCAAAAGCAAATAATTTTAAGGCAAATCCCCAAATTTCCAAGAGAGAATTTTAGGGAGAGAAAGTGACATATAAACAGCAGTTGCTTTGGAAGCTTATAGTATTACTGAGAATCATGAACATATGATGTTCTCTATACAAGGTCAGGCCATATTCTCTACCCTTTCTCTCAAGTCTGCCCTGTCTTTAAAAAAAAGGCACATTGAAATTGCCTTGAAATTTCCATCAGGCATGTCATATATGGGCATGCACTTTTTTTCTGTTCTTATTGCCTTGACTTCTTCAAGCAATGGCAGCTAGTCCATGCTGTAGCATCCCTAAAGATTTAGACACTGTACAGGATCATAGAGTACATACGGTAAGATGTCAGCCTCCTCCTCTCACCTAACAAATCCTAAGGTGCCTGAGAGAAGGTTTCTCAGATTGTTGTCTGCCATTTTTTGTGAGGCAATTGTGGTTAAGTGACTTTCCCCAAGTCACACAGCTAGTAAGTGGTATGGGTCTGAGCCTGGATTTGAACTCAGGTCCTCCTGACTTCAGGGCCAGTGCTCTATCCACTGTGCCACCTATATTCCCCAGTTGTCTGCCGCTGTTGAAGCAATTGCAAGGAAATGATACTATTTGGTTTCGCTTTAGGGTCAGTTACATCTAATCTAGCTCTTTTTTGTGAACTCTTGTCTCTCATTTCATTTCAAGGTCTGGACTATCAGATATTCAGTGGTCTCCAAAGCAGAGACTAGAGCCTAGACACTCCTGAGGCACCATGGCCTGACTCAAGGAGACTATGGCCCAGGGTTATGATATAGCCAGGTCCCCTAGAAAGTTATAAAATTTTCAGTGTGAACATTTAAACCCCAGAAATTGGCAAAAGCTACAAGCCAGGCTTAATTTGTTATCTTGTTGATTGTCCAGACTTAAAAAAAAAAAACCTCAATAATGTAGATTAAACTTAAACATATGTTATATTTACATTTTTTCCTTTCTAGAAAACTGGTTATTAAACTTATACTAGCTTCCTCCTTCTGTGGCCTGATCCCAGGGATATGTGATCGACCATTCAGAGGATAAAAAGATAGATCACATTCCATTGTCCCCTCAATTGCCAGTCATTGATCTTGTATTTAACACGACCAATACCTACCTTATCTCCCAATACTTTCCCACTTTCTTTTGGTATAAAAGTTCCCAACCTCCTCACTTCTGCTCCAGGAAGAAGTCCCTCAGGACAATTATTATATAACCACCACTCGGGTACTTCCTATAGCAGCTTCAGGTTTCATAAACAAAACTCTTCTGCACATACAGAACACCCATCCTGTTCCTTCAGATAATCTCATGGCTGGAGAAGGTGGAGCAGCATTGACACTCCAGGCTGGTGGTAGGTTAGTAAGAAACAGAGTTCTCCCCATTTCATTTTGGGTGGGACAGAATGTATCTCACAAGCTGACCTGGCATAGGTGGGTTGGATCTGCATGCCAGAAAAGTTTTCTTACCTGTTAAATGAAAAGATTACACTCAAAACCCTCTGAGGTCCCTCCTAGCTCTAATTCTATGATCTTATGATCTTATTTTCTCCCCAAAAAAGCCCCATCCCTCTTCCAAGTTTCCTTATTAACATCAAGGTATCCTAGTTATCTAAGCTCATATACGACCTCAGTGCACATTTCTAGTCATTTGCCAAACCATGCTATTATTGCCTCAATGCTATCTCTCACCTCTATCCTCTTCTTTCTATCCAAACAACCCTCATCCCAATTCAAGGTCCCATCACCTCTCACATGGACAATTACAGTAGCCTCCTAATTGGACTCCCGGCCTCAAATATTTCCTCATTCTAATCAACCCTTCAAACAGTTGCCAAGGTGATTCCTAATGTAGAAGTCTGACCATCCTACTCAGTAAACTTGAGTTTTAGGATCAAATGTTATTTCATCTTTATCTCATCCTTTTTGCATTTCTATTCTTGTGTGAGTTTTGTATTATATGCAATCATTAATACAATAATAGGAGAGGAATAGGGACTGGGCCTGTGATGTCACTGATATGGCAAACTCCTGAGTGAGGAAACTCCCTCTAACATTATAAGTTGGCATCTTCTCTGTAACTTATAGCCTTAGAGAATGGAATAGAAGGGGCTTCGCCATAACAGAAATCAAGCTGTTCTATAAACCTAAACTCACAAAACTACTTGGTACTGCTTAAAACCTATAGAGATCAAACAGAGGAACACATATACACAACATTTGTGGTCATTCTGAATGTTCAGTCGTGTCTGACTCATCATGGCCCCATAATCAGTTGATCTATTTATTTTGTAACTATTAACATCCATCATGCATACACGTAGAGCTTATCTTGGTATATGGTGTGAAGTGCTGGACTATATTTAATTTTCGCCATACTGTCTTACAGCTTTTCCATCAATTTTTGTCAAATAGTGAGTACTTATCTAGTAGCTTAGGGTTTTGGCTTTACTAAGCACTATGCTTCTATGTTTATAAAAGGATGAGAACTGAATTTTTCAGGTAACTCTCTACTTTCAATCAGCAGCTCTGTTTGATTTGGACTCCAGAACATTATGCCCCCATCCTGGTTCCCCCTGGTTCTCCCTCCCCTTCTTTTCAACTTCCTTTTGCGTTTTTTCTTCCCCAATTAAAATGTAAGCTCCTTGAGGGCAAAGATTGTTTGCCTTTCTTTTTCTTATTTGTATCCGAAGTACTTAGTATAGTGCTGGGCACATAGTAATCACTTAATCAATGCTTTTGGAATCAAAATGTTCTTTTGCTTCTGGTATGTTGTACAGGAGGCAGCTAGGTGGTCCAGGAGATAGAACATTGGGCCTAGAATCAGGCACTGTGCTAAGTATTTTACAAATATTATCTCATTTGATCCTCACAATATCCCTAGGAAATAGGAGCTATTATTATCCCCATTTTACTGATAAGGAATCTGAGGCAAACAGAGGTTAAATGATTTGCCCAAGGTCACACATCTAGGCAGGATCTGACCCCAAATCTTCCTGACTTTAGACCGACTGCTCTATCCACTGAACCACATAGCTATCTGTCTTTATTTGTCATCCTTTGCCTGATGTAGAGAACATTTTATTGCAACCATCAATCGAATGTAAGGTAGAATCACTGAATATCTGGGTTCTAGGAACAAGACTTGCTTTAGTCCTTTGGTGTTTAATAATGAATTTTTCAATGTTAGTTCCAGGCCAGCAAGGGTACATAGCTCAACTCTGATGGTGAGTGTCACCCTTTTAGCATCCATACTGTCATGTTTTATTCTTTTTTCTTCACTGGTGCTGAATACAGTAACAAAGTATTTGTACTTTGGTTTAACAGTGACAGACAAGAGGCAACTTTGACTTTAAGCCTTTAGTCAGGGCTCCATGGCCTCTGAAAAGGTCTAATTATCTTCTGGCATAGGCACTCCTGAGAGACAAGAGAGTATACCAAAGTTGGGAAAGATGTAGCCCTTACTCTCCTACTAATAAAGGCATCCTATATGTTCATGCTTCCTCAGGGTTCTCTGTGCCTGGACACACACAGTCTCCTTGGGGAACGCAAGCACAGATGGATAGGAAAAGCCTCCAGGGGAAAACCTAATCCCCTGTAACACTGCTCCTCTACAAGGAGATCATATCTGTCTCTCTTAGTCTTCTTACTCCAAGACACTTCTCTTGGCAGCCACAGTATAATGGGTCACCCTTTACAGGGAATAATAAAAACAAAAAACAAAACTGTATAAAGTTGTTCCAAGATCTTTGTTTAGTCCCCCTATAGGTAGCCTCAGGATAGTAGACAAAAAGGTATCCCCATTAGAATTATCAGCATCTGCTGTCTCCCTACTCACTCAGATCAACTCCATCTCCTCGCTGGTCAATCACAAACGTTGGAATTATGTTCATGTCTCAGGACCCAGTTCACCAGGGGGATCTATTCATCTTCTAGGGAGAGGATTTTCTGTGTTGCATAGCACCTTGTCACTGAAGACCCCAAAGCTACTAACAATAAATTAACCCACAGGGGAAATTTAGCTAATATACTCACTAAACAATGTGAAAGGGCACTTTGAATCAAAGAAAGAAAAACTAATGAAGGAATAAAGGTCTGCACAGCTATGTACCTATCAACACCACTAGTATCAAATTATGGAAAATAAGTATTCATCTCATTTGATCTCCACATCAATCTTGGGAGGCTGGTGCTATTACTATTCTCATTTTATAGTTGAAAAAGCTGAGATAGTCAGAAGTTGAGTGAAGTGCCCAGAGTGACCCAAGTACTAAGGAACTCAGGTGTCCCCAAGTCTGGGGCCAGTGTTCTATCCACTGTAGCACTAGCTGCCTCATAGGTACAGGGCACTTCTTTTCACATACAACCAAGGCCATATTAATAGGGTGTATAATCAACAAGAGCACCAGAACCACAGTCACTATATCCAGAGAATCATAAATCTAAATCTAGAAGTTACCTCAGAAGCATCCTAGTCCATTCTCCTCATTTTACTGCTCAGTGAGATAAGTGATTTGCGTCAGACAGTACAATAGAAAGTATAAGCTGTGTGATTTGAACTTGCATCTTCTGACTCAAATCAGTGCTCCCTTCAATGTTTCCACTTTATGCCTGTTCTTCATTAAGAATAGTTTCTCCTTCTAAAGCCTTCCTTTATATAGGACTTAGAACTTTGCAAGTAACTCTTCAGTTTCCATCAGCAGCTCTTTCTAGTTCGAGAACATCATGCCCCATGGTGGTAGGTATCCCCTCAGATTCCCTTTTAGCTTCCTTTTGTATATTGTCTTCCTCCATTAGATTGTAAGCTCCTCGAGGGCAGGAACTGTCTTTTTTTTCTTATTTGTATAATCAATGCTTAGCACAGTACCTGGCACATAGTAGGTATTTAAAAAATGTTTATTGACTATTGACTATACTTAACACCCCCCAAAAAATATACTGATCCTCTATCAATTTTTTTCCTTTTCCGTTTTCTTCTTCCTCCTAGGATTGATTGGTCACTTTCATCTCTGGTGATTGAGACTAAATCACAGCTGGCTGACATCTTCTGGCTATTGTACCATTGAGGAATTCCTATCAAAACCCTAGAAGGCCCCTACAAAGTGTGTACATAGTTTCAAGAGGTCAAGGCTAGAGTTGTGCAAAGTCCAAGTCTTCATGCACAATTTCCTTGTGCACAGATGGTCGTTTCTTTCTAAATGAGTTCCTCATCCTCTTGGTTCCTTTTGGCATCCTTTAAAAAAAAGTCATTGTTGCAAGTGATTCATAAACAAGAGGGACCCTGAGTGGATATTATGTACACAACAAATTTTGAAACTGACAAAAAACAATCACACAAGCCAAATATTTTTCTTCTACAGTATGCATCACCAGAAAAGCCTGAACGTGTATCTAAAATAATTAGATTTTGTTCAGTAATCAAACTCAATCAAATGAATTCTGTGTGAACTACTTTTATACCCACAATGAGAAATGTATGTCATATTCTCTGTAAATTTGCATATTTTTCCATAAACCTAAAACCAATCAATTTTGAAGAGTTATGATAATATAAAGAATCTGAGGCAATTACATGTCTTTTAAACAGGGATTCTAAATGCATTTCACTACTGCTATTCATGTGATAAAATAGTCAAAACTTCTTTAACCCTTTTGGTGACATCTCAATTAAGCTCTAATGATTGAGGCCCAGCACATTTGTTAGGGATTAATGACTGACTGGGAAAGCTGATGGCCTGAGGAAAAGCCAAAGGCCTCTTAATTCCCTCTGGTCATTAATTCCCCAGGAAATGCCCTAGGCCAAGTTTGTGATCACCATTGGAGGCTGCAAATGCATTGCCAATTTTTTCTCATTGGTTGGGAAAAAATGATTTTTTCTTTAAGGAAGCTATATTGTAGTCCTTTCCCCTGTGTTCAGTGTTATCAAACTGAGAATTTTGTATTCGTGTCACATAGAGGACTGTTTTGTGCTTTGGCATAGACAAGTAGTTTAATTGGTTTAAAAACAGTTTTCCCCTAAACAATTAAAATAATGTCATACTAGACTGCACCAGGTTTGTTTGGGGCAGTTAGGTGGTGCAGTGGATAGAGCACTGGGCTTGGAATCAGGAAGACTCATCTTCATGAGTCCAAATCCAGCCTCTCTTACTAGCTATGTGACCCTGGGCAAGTCACTTCACCCTGTTTGCCTCAGTTTCCTCGTCTGTAAAATGATGCGGAGAAGGGAATGGCAAACAACTCCACTATCTTTGCCAAGGAAACCCCAAATGGGGTGAGAGTCAACATGACTGAACAACAGCAAAGGCTTGCTCTTCACCTCTCTCCTACTTGCCACTCCCCATTCACTAAGCAAATTCTTTTCCTACATTCATTCAGCTCCTAAATTCACATCTCCTAGTGCAAGTCTTCATGGACTAATCAGATGAGAGCCACCAGTTTCCCACCTCTTAGCTACCCTGGAACTAGACTTCCCAAAGACAAATACCATCGTCTTTAACATTCAATAATATAATTGATTTTACCCTCCATCCCAAACTGATGAAAACTTTGAACATGAAATTGATATAAAAATTCTACTCCTGTTAGATACCACCTTTCACCTTTTTATTGTATCATATATGTCCTTTTTTTTCACTAACATCCCACTGTAATGCCTCATAATGGTTTTCATAGGATAGTTTATAGAGGATCTTAGAAGTAATGGAGTCCTATCCTTTCATTTCACTGATTGTTTTGTGTTCTTTTGTTTTGAGAATGAGATCATATTTATCTCATAATCCAGTAAACACTACTATAGTGCAAGGCAAACTCTGACATCTTAAGACTCCAATTGTTAACAAGTGACAAGTATAAATGACATTTTCCCCACATAATTTAATCTTTGCAATTAATTTCTAGCACAAAGTCTCTAATATGTAATGAGAGACCTATTAGGAAGGGTACCACTTCCACAGGAGGCCTTTCCTGGGCCTCTCAGTCATCAATGCCCATTCCCTTTGGAAATTACATTTTACCTGTATATGTGTTTTATCTCTCCAATAAAATATTAACTGCCTGAGAATAGAGACAGTTTCACTTTTTTAAATGAATGAGTGAAAATTCATTTACTAAGCTCTTACTGACTTCAAGGAGATTACACTCAAATAGGGAAAGATAAACTTATATAGGGGAGTTTCCTATGATCATTACACTGACAGGGTTTCTTTCCAGAATGAATTCTCTGATATTGCAAAAGGCTTTGCTACCTACATAATGTTTATGAGGTGCCTAGTACCAAGTATCTGATTGTCTGCAATGTGTCCCCTATAGTCTAAAGCTTTCCCAAGTTCAATGCCTTCTTACAAGTTGTTCAGTCGTTTCAGTTGTGTCCTACTCTTCATGACCCCACTTAGGTCTTCTTGGTAGAGATACAGAAGTAGTCTGTCATTTCCTTTCCAGCTTATTTTTTAGATGAGAAAACTGAGGCAAACAGGGTTAAGCGACTTTCCTAAGGTCACACAGCTAGTAAATATCAAAGGCCAGATTTGAACTCAGGGAGATGAGTCTTCCTGACTTCAGGCCTGGCACTCTATGCATTATGGCACCACGTAGCTGCCATCAAATCTCTGATGATAAGGATGACCCAGACTTGATGATTTTATCATATTTGACAAAGTTTTGTCAGTGGAGTGTGATCTCTGGCAGGCAGAGACTAAAGAAATTGAAAAGGTTTCTACCATAAAATGGGTTGGCATGAAATTATGTCCCTGTTATCAGAGGATCAACTTAGCTAAATTCCTAAAAGCTTATCAAGAAGAGGTTGGCCACATAATCAATTAGGGTGGGAGAAAAGTACATAGCAATTCATTAAGATAATCTACAAAAATGTGGAGAGACTGTGATATATTTCAGTGGAGAAAGTATCCACACCCATGAAAACATATGTTTGAAATAATGAAGGTGATAATATTATGAAATTCAAAAGTAGGGCATTAGCCTTTATCTTAACAAATCAATTAAAATATTGTGGTAGTGCTAAAGCTCCAATTGTCACCTTGTGTAGGGAAACACAACTTTCTCAGGTTAGAAATATCACATCCAGGAGGAAGGGATCACATTCTTAATAAAGTTTGTCCTGATCAATAAGAAAATCCAGCAGAAAAGTGATATGACACAGTCGCTAGAGGGCCAACTTTGGACTCAAAAAGACCGAGGTCCAAGACCTACCTCTAACTCATACATGGTTGTGTATAACTATGGTCAAGTGACTTAATTTCTCTGTGCCTCAGAAGACATTCTAAGACAATATTTACAGACAAGTTACTAATTTGCATCAGTGGAAGGAGACTATACCCTGGAAGTTTCATAGATGACTAACATCAGAGGCCAGATCAAAAGAAGAAAACACAATAAAAATAATTGGTATTTATACAGGACTTTAAAGTTCACACAATGCCTTACAGAGATCACCTCATTTGAACCTCAATCTTGTGAAGTAGGTTCTGTATAATGATTCCCACTTTATGGATAAAGGTAAGTGAGAATCAGAGAGGTTAGGTGACTTGCCCATGATCACAGAGCTACCTTGTGCCAGAGGCAGCACTTGGACTGGCAGAGGAGACAGTAAATACTTGTTCGCTTCTCCCATCCTTTCCCTTCCCCCAGCTCCAAGTCCAGCACTCTATCCATTATGTCAGAGTACCTCACTATCAAATGGTATTTGCATTTCCCTTATGTATTTTTCTATGTCAGTGCTCTTTGCCTTACGTGGCAGACTGCTAGGAGGCATGGTTATGGTGGGAATTCTCTTGGTTTTGCACTTAGCAACAAGTGCAGATGTTTTCTCTTTAAGGATCATAGTAAGATTGAAATGGGAGGTTTCTTAGTACAAGTAAACAAATTAGCATTCATGGTTTATTATGTATCAGGCACTGTGCTAAGTGCTTTACAAATATCTCATTTGATCATCACAATACCCTATCAGCTAGGTGCTGTTATTATACCTGTTTTACAGTTGAAAGACTGAGGCAGAGGTTTAAGTGACTGGTCCATGGTCACAGAGCTAGTAAGTGTTTGAGTCTGGACTTGAACTTAGCTTTTCCTGACTCCAGGCCAGTGGCCTGTTCACTGTGCTACCTAGCTGCCCTTAGACAAGAGAAGTTGGTTAACATAGAATGACTTTAGAGATGATCTAATTCATGGGTTCTTAACCTGGAGTCCGTGAACTATTTTTAGAAAATATTTTGATAATCATATATAAATATAATTGATTTCCTTTGCAATCCTTTGTGTTTTGTAGTATGCATTTACAAGCATTATTCTGAGAAGGAATACATGGGTATTACCAGATTGCCAAAGGAGGCCATGACACAAAGAAGGTTAAGAACTCCTGATCATATCCAATTGCTGCATTTTTTTTTAATCCATGGAAATTAAATCCTAGAAAGATTAAATGATTTGCCCAAAGTAATACAGGTAGTCACTGGCAGAGCTGGGATTTGAAAAGATCTCATGGTATCTTAGATTAGGCCTTCCAGGTACAAATAGTGCGGGGGTAGTGTCATAAAGTCACAGCCAGCAAGGTCTATTTCAAATCTTGCCTCAGACACTTACTGGATGTGTAACTTTTGACAACTCACTTAACCTCTCTAGGCCTCAGTTTCTTTATATGTAAAATGAGGATGTTGGACTTGCTAATTAATAAAGTCCTTCTAGCTTGAAATCTCTGATCCTAAGATCCTTTTTAGTGGAAAATACAGGAGCAAGAGAGTTCTTTATTCTAATGGAAAAGAGGGATCCAATATATGCTGCCATTGCTTTTGCCATGAAAACCCTGAATAAACAAGGAGTCAGTCCTGACACAATAGTGTGGGCTTTCATTGAAGTCTAGTGACAAAGGGTCCACATTTTGTCTCTAGAGCCTCACCGTGGATGTGTTCCTGAAGCGTATGGTATGCGAAGTGTCTGTCTGGCAGAAACATTTGTGCTTAAAATACAGCCTGACAGTTCCCTGCCATCTTGCAAAACAGCGTGGCTTATTTAGAACAAATCTGTTATGGCTGACCACAGAGAGATACGTTCATGTTTCTGAGCCTCTCCCTATGAATAGGCAGAAGGACCATCTGGACACGTGGCATTTACACATCTCTGAGCAAAGTTAGCAATCCACCTCCCAGTAAAATCCATCTCTCAGGGACACTGTGTGGATTTGCGAGCTGCCTGATTAACGGACAGAGAAAACAAACGTATTTTAGTAAAATAATTTTTTTAATCTGTCATAGACACAGCTCGATTGTATTCTTCATTTCCTCTTCACTTTAGAATATCACGATGGAGAAGACATGGCAGAAAGCAAGTACCTTCCCTGCCTTGTGGAGAAAGAGAGAGTCATTATATTTCGGGGTATACCCTGGCCCATCACTAGGAAGTGAAATGGGACTCTTGGTTGCTTTCCTGAAGGTCAAAAACAACTCCCAGCATATTTCGGTTGATAGATCCTATCTAAACAGGAGATTGCTTGCCAAAAAATGATAGCTTGTTATTAGTCAACATTTTCAGGGATGTTTATATGTCTGCACTAATTTTATTTCAGCTCAACCAAAGGGATCAAACTATTTTGTCTTTGTAAACTCAACTTCATACTAAGCTTAGTATAAAATGTAGAACTATAAGATGTTAGTTTTTGTTGTCTTTGTGAACCTAACCTCATGCTAAGCTTAGTACATAATGTAGTCATAAGATGTTGGAAGGCACTAAGAGATCATAGAGGTTAATCCTTGCATTATACAGTTGGGGAAGCTGAGATCCACAGAGGTGACAGAATATAAGCTGCCCCAATAGAATATAAACTTCCCTAGGACAGAAACTGTTTCATTTTGATTATTGTTATCTCCTATAGCTAGCAAAGTCCCTGTCACATGGTAGAAGCTAAATAAATGTTTGTTGATTGACTTATTGACTTATCCAAGGTCACATAGTCATCAAGTGACAGAGGTTGGAATCAAAGTGACCTTAACAAGTAGTTTTATCTTTCTGGGCTTTCATTTCCCCATCTTTAAAATAAAAGGATTACATCTAATTATTTTAGCAAACATTTCAGATATAAGTTGCCTTCAAGAAATTTAGGATCTAATTTGGAAATTAGTATGTGTAAATCTAGTACATTTTTTGAAAATACACATTTTTGGATGATTGATCTCTCCCCCAAAATAAGAGAATTTGATAAACTATATTTTCTTTACAGTAGGAAATTAATACATATTTTCTATAGACATCCTCCATTCAATTGCTACTCCAATGCTTCACAAGAGCATGGAAGTGATCCTGGGTCCTTAAAGGCTGTTTGCGTAGAACACAGGCTCAGGCAAGTTTCACAAAGGCCGGGAAGCTTGAACTATAAGTCTGGCGACGTCTGTCATCTGAAGATTCTAACATTCTAGAGCTGAAACAAGCCTCATTCAACCTTGTCCATCTAGTCCAACCTTGTCATGTTATCAATGAGGAAACTGAAGGCCTGAGGAGCAAAGTGATCTGCACAAGGTCACACAGACAGGAGGTGGCAGAGCTAAGATTTGAATGCCAGGGATCTTGGTTCCACTACTCCATCAACATTATCAGAGTTGCCAATCTAGCTAAACAAAGGGAGGCTTCTTCCTGGAAGGCTGACCAGTCACTATCACTTCTTTGACTACAACAGCTCCTAAAAACTATCTATCAATAGGAGCAGAGAGTTTCTGTCTTCATAAATGGAATGAAATCATGGATCCTGGAAGTATTAATGTAGTATATATAGAGATGATATTTGTTGTCTTTGGTGTTAAAAAAGAAAAGAAATAACTGATTCATAATTCATATTTAGAGAATCTTATTTTTTTTTCTCATCTAGACATGTAATAGCAAGTTCACAGCTGCCACACAACAGGTATACCAATGTCTAGATGTAATAAGTATGTCTGTCTAATTTAGGGATATATTGGAAATGAGCTGCTATTGTTTTTCCTTTCATTGACATCCTTTACAAAAGTCTTAAGCTCCAGCCCAACCTATTTAACTGAACTGCACTTTAAAAAAAAGAAATCAATAAAAGGCATTGTATATGAGTATCACTATTTTGTAAAAGAATTTAAAATTTCTACTACATAGAGACCAAAATTGTCCCATATAGCAAATACTAGATTTTCTTGTCAAACAGAGACATGGTAGCAAACGGTAACGCTAGTTTAGAGTATGTGCTCATTTGATTGATTACAATAGATTCTGTAAGATGATAGTGTTTCATTGTGATGTGGAAGTGACTCTGGGTTCTTTGAGGTTATGCCAGGAGAGCTCAAGTTCTAGAGGTTTCTACCAAGGTGAAAGACAGATATGTTTCTAGTTGTTGCTATTCATCATTCGCTTTTGTTTTGTTTGTTGTTTGTTTGTATCATTTTTTGCTAGGCAATCGGGGTTAAGTGACTTGACCAGAGTTACACAGCTAGGAAGTGTTATGTTTCTGAGGCTGGATTTGAACTCAGGTCCTCCTGTATCCAGGGCCAGTGCTCTTGTTCTTGAAGAATGTTCCCAGTAACAGACTGAAAAGAATTGAGAGGCTCACAAACAGGAGAATGGCTACTAGACTTCAGTACATTACTAACTAGAGCTCACAATAAAAAAAGCAAAAATATAACCATGAAGATAATTGTGTTCATGTACCAATAGCCACCACTGAGATCAAAGAAGAGAAATTCCGCAAAGACCTAGTTAATTTCCTTAAAACTAAGTCAATGTGACTTAGTGCTTGGTGGCTTCCATGCAAAGGTGAACTCAAACCATTATGGTGAAAAATATGTGGGAAAATGTGGTTTAGGATTAAGACATGAAAGAGGACAAAGGCTTGTAGATGACATGGGCTCACTTTAAAATGCTCAATAAATGGAATTAGCAACAAGGATCCACAGTAGCACATGCTTTCTCTTACTCTTTCTAACACTATCATCTCTAAGCATCAACACTTGGATTCCTTCCTTCCTTACACTCACTACCCAATACCAAATGTGTGTTTTGCAAAACTAAGTAATTAGGCCATGTTCCAATCTTTCTTTTATATGTCTTATTCTACTTCACTCACTCAATAACCACAACACACTCCTTAATAAATATACCTAATAGTTAGATCTTGCTACCATACCAAACCACAGTCAATCAATGTCTGAAGAATGTCCTGAAGGCTTTTTGTATTCTGGAATAATTAACATTTTTGAATAGATGTATAAATCATCTGCCTTCAACCAAGATTCTCAACTTTATTAGTAAATATCAGGCTGATGCCTGAATATCATTACTTCCTTCTTCAAAGTATTTTTTTTCTCAATCAGAGAGTCATCAGGGGATGGACATGCAGAAAACCAAATATCATAAACAATAAAATTGACTGAATATGAATCTTAACAGATAAAAATTGACTAGTTACAAACCAACTGTCTATATGTATTCAGGTACTAGACTAGTTAAAGAAAATGGTAAGATTAAAATCAAATTAAAAGAAAGGATAAAGATAAGAATTAGAGACTACATGTAATCACGATAGTTCTAAATCAGAGGTTCACAAACTTATTTGGCATACTGCACCCTTTCCAAAAAAAATTACTCAGCAATCCCCTGGAAATATACTTTCTTTAACCCTTTAATGATTTTTTAAAATTTACATCATTTCAAAAAATACAGTTTTTTAAATGATGCATCTTGAATTTAATAATTTATTGTAAGTTTGTGAGTTTTTTCCTGCATTGAAATTTTGATGACTCAATATTGCATCATGTAACAAAATAGTATAGTACTGTAAACAAGTCATTACATGCACATATTCCTGCTGATGAATGCTGGGCTTCCTGACAATGCCGGATATGTTCGCCTGCCAGCACTTGCTTGTTAAGATCTGTCAATGGACTTGACCACTGATTGGTTATAACTTGCATTTGGTGTATTTATTTAGAAAATAATGTAATCATCACAACTTTAACTCTGTTAACCAACAGATGAAAATGTACGAATGGTTTTTCAAAATTTTCTTATCTTCTCTTCTTTCCTTAAGCTTCCACCACCTGCTTATTTTTATTCAACAGCCCCCAATTGCATCCAAGGCTACTACAGGCCTGCCTGGATCATTCCAGCATGCTCCAGGTAGTGGTATCACCCATTTTGGGAACCTCTGAAACCCATTTAACCAACTCCACTAAGAACAATGAGAAATCAATGTCTGAATATTACCATTTCATAGAGAAGTTTGACCAATATAAAACAGTTGTTGTAACACAGAGGTCAAAAGAGCCCAGAAATTGTTTCAGTCAGCAAATATTAGGTCCCCTGACCAAATTGAGACTTGGTAATCAAGGGAGACACCAGTTTAGAGCATAAGATGATTTGAGTGATCCTAATATTATGTAGGAAGAGAATGGAAGATTATGAATAGTATTGCCTCAAAAACAGGAGGTGGGAGGGGTGAGGAGAATCCTGTAGAAAGAGAAGTGAGCCTTTATAAAGCTTGATGTGAAACTCAAAAAAAAAAATATCATGCAAAAGCATGACCTTCTGAAGCTAGAAGGTCAACAGATACACAGTGATATAGTGAGATAGACTCAGTGAAGTTGCAAGAATCTAATTGTTTGACAAGTTACATTTAGTAAATCTACTTTGCCTTATGACGCATTTCTTTGCATTTCTGAGGTCATGTTTGCATTTCATGTGCCTCACAATCAGCAGAGCTTGAGAAATGAGAATGATTATGTGGTTATCTTCATAGTTTTTGTAGTTGGTAGTTGATAAGTGTAGCATTGTGTTCTTAGGTCACTCAGGTTTGCCAGTTTATAATAATGATAATCTCTTTCATCATCCCCTCCCTGAAATGAGGAAAGACTTAAGGTAAGTCTTCTCATATTCTCTCTCATCTCATCTTTGCACAGGTTTTCAACTGTTTTTTTAATGTTTTTAATGTTTTAATGTTTTTAATGCTATCATTTGCATTATTTTCATTTGTGTGTGTTTGTTTACTCTTCTGTTTGTTGGTTTGTTTGTAAAACTTTCTTTTGCATCAAAATGTCAATTATTCTGTATCAATGATTGTTAAATAGGTGTGAATTTGGGGCATTAAATGAGTAATATTTACATTTTCAACTTAAAACTTAAGAAAACATCCCAAAGTTTATTTCTTGTCTTTTTTTCCCAGAAATAAATAACCTCCTAAGTTAGGGAAAGTCTATTGAAATGAAATAGATTTGTCAACATTTCTATAATGATCCATTTTCATAATTGATGACTGTGTAGCCACAGCATTTGAACTAACCATATTGTTTCTCTGTAGCTAATAAGTTACATAGGTTAGAGGAAATGACACTTAGGAAAATGAAGTTTGGAAGAATAGTTAAAAGTGACCAAATACATGGAGAAGAAATTGGTACAGAGATAACACAATTTCCAGAACACCATGCATTTAATTTTCAACACACTTGAAAGAAAGCAAGATTCTTAAACAATGGGAAAAAGTCAATCAAGAGAGACAATGGAAAACAAAGTAGAAAATAAGGACTGGCATTGCCAGATCTCAAATTATATTGTAAATCAGTAATTATAATAAAATAATATATAGTTACATGTTGCAGTTATTATCAAAATCATCTAGGACTAGATGAAAAAATTAAAAGTAAGTGGATTAGAAAAGGAGATCTAGAAGAAAACACATGGCATATATAAATAATACCATAAACACAAATTACTGGGGAACTGACTCATTACTCACAAAAACTACTACAAAAATCAGATGGCAGTTTGGTGGAAAATGGGTTTAGACTAACATCTCATGCCACAATAAATTCCAAATGAACAAATTATTTTAACATCAAAATCTTCAAACTTCAAAAAATTATCAGAGGACAATAAACTGTTGTATTTTTCTCAAAGGTAGGTGGAGAAAATTCTTAATCATCCACAATATAGAAAATATTATAAGATATATAATAAATTATTTAAATTATCTAAAAAATTTTGCATAAATTAAAAGCAATTAGAATAAGAAGAAAGAGCATAAACTGCATAAAAACCTATGTGTTAAACATGTTTATGTGTTTAACATCTGAAACCTATAGAGAAATAAGACAATTATTAGGCAATATCTAGTGACATATTTACACAATATCTAAGATTAAGAATTATCCCCAATAGATAAATAATCAAAAGCTACAAATAGTTTTCAAAAAAAATGCAACCAATAATCAGACTTTAAAAGTGTTTAAAATTTCTGATAATCAGAGCAGCTAGGTGGTGCGGTGGATAGAGCACCGGCCCTGGAATCAGGAGGACCTGAGTTCAAAACCAGCTTCAGACATATAACACTCACTAGCTGTGTGACACTGGGCAAGTCACTTAACCCCATTGCCTAGCCCCCCCCCAAAAAAATTCTGATAATCATGAAAATTCAAGTTTGCAAAAAAAAAAAATGGTAAAAGTTGGAAAAAAATTTGTGTGCCTATGTGAAAACAGGCGCACTTATTCCCTGCTAATAGAGCAATGAATTGATCTATTTGAGAAGGAAGATAGGATTGTTCAATAAAATTTACAAAATTGTTCTTAATATTTTTAGTCCAGTGATGGCATAAATTGATTTATATCTTAAGCAGGTTATAGACAGGGAAAAGAGACATAACTATATAAATCCTCTGATAGATGTAGTATTTATAATAGCAAAATGTTGAAACAACTTACATACCCCATAAATAGAGAATGATTGTCAAGGTGAATTTCCTTAAGCACAGATCTGATTCTGTCACTTCCCAGCCCAATAAATCCCAACAGTTCCCTATTGTCTCTAGGATAAAATATAAGCTCTCCTGTTTAGCTTTTAAAGCCCTTCACAACCTGAGCCCAACCTATGTCTCCAAGCCTATTATATTTGTAACCTTTATCTGCCTCAATTTTCTCAACACAAAATGGGGATAATAATAGTACCTACCTCACAGGGTTATTGTAAGGATCAAATGAGATATTTGTAAAGCACCTAGGCTGACACATAGTAGATGCTTAATAAAAGCTTATTCCCCTCATTCTTCCTTCCCAATATACACAGGGACAATGTCTATGTAAGTGAAGATAGCATTACATGGTCACAAAAACCAAGTTAAATATAGCAGGCCGCAGAGGTGAGATGAGGAAAGAGGTGAGAACTATGAGGAAGCAGGGTCATGGTATCTAAAATAGAACAAGGTATCAAGAAGGAGGACCAAGTTTGGTTCACATGTACTTAATGGTTACAATTTTCTAAACAAAGGCTAGAACACGGAGCTTACATCCTGATGGATTATGATACTTAGCATGTATCACTTTTTACAGTCTTGGTAATATAATGGAATGAGCAGTTGATCTGAGATTCAAGTCCTGGCTTTGCCTTTTATTTTCTGTGTGACCGTGGCAAAATCACTGAACCTTCCTGAGTCTCTACTTTCTCATCTATAATATGGGGATAATGATAATAATTTTGTTATCTTCCTCACAGGGTTATTGTGAAAATTAAAACAAAATTAAATTTAAATGAAAGTACTTAACAACTGTATCATAATGCAGAAACATGAATTATTATTACTATTAGATTTATCATTTTCTTTTAGGGTTCTTTATGTTTTCTGATATTTTTGTTTGTTTGTTTCACACAAATGATGAGGCCTTTGCTTTCAAATCCCAAGACTCAAAATTTGGGATATTATTGCCAGCTGACATACCTTCAACAAAAAGAAATCTGCTGCCCATGAAAGCAATACCTCATTCTTTATTACTGCTATCCCCACACCCTCACCCATCCCCAAAATGAACATGATGTGAAACTAATTCCAGAGAGGAAATTTCACTTTTAATTCTTCACCATTTTGGATCCATCTCATAATTTTCCTAATTCCTTCACCAAGTAGTGATTTATATAATAGACCTTAACTCAGTCATATTGATCTGCCTCTTGTGGTTATTATGATGGAGTCAAATTTTACTGCATTTTCAAGATTAAGATTCTATGTAGCCCTATCCAGTTCCCAACTAATGCTTTTAACAGCTTTTGATTCAGTGTGATTTCCCCTTCTTACAGAAATGGTCTTATACTTTGAGAAGAGGAATGGAATACCTAGGGAGCCACATTTTAAGCAAACGAAGGTCCTTATTAGAAATGAAAACAATTGTGTCAGTTCAAGTTGATAAATGAGTTGCACTTCTGAATGCAATCGTAATTCGTTTCAAAAATAATGCTTTTACATGACCCAACACTGGCATTAACAAGGAATTTGGGAAGCCAGAAATTTGCATAGGAGCAAAAGAAATTCACAAAAAATTCTTTTGAACTTTAATTTGCTTTTAAACTATTTTTTTTTACTTTAAAAGATGTTCCAGAAAGATCATTTTTCTAAACAAACATTCACTGTCAGTTTCTCTCCCTCACTTGATCTCTATCCTTTCCTCCAAATTTAAGGAGATAAAGGCTAAATTATCCATTCATTTATGCATTAGACAAATACATATTGAGAGATGACTGTGTGCAAAAGATATTTCGCTAGGCACTGAACAATACATAGAAGGATAAGAAATGGTTCCTCTCTCATGAAGTTTATAATCTGGTAGGGGAGATAAATAATCACAATCTGAGGTTAAAAGTGAAAATCCATAAGGAAAGATGTGAAGTGCTCCAAACATTCAGAGTATAGATTATTTCCAGATGAGGGTATTATGGAAGGTTTCATGGAGACCATAGCATTGGATTTTGGTCATCACATGTGAGCTCATTCATTTACCTTATTTCCTAACTTAAAATATTTTTGCCCCTAAAAGCTATGATCTTTTCTTTCTCACCAATGTCACAGGAGGAGTTGGCCCTCCTCTTTTTCCAAATTATCCTTTCCACCTATACTCTTCATTCTTTCCCTTGCAGCCTTCTCTCAAATGCTGTGATCCCTCAGTTATCCCTATTTTCTTTAGCATCTTCAATCTCTACCTTCTTCTCTTATAACTATGATATCCATCTCTCTGTCTTGAAAACACCTTCCCTAGTATTCCTGTTATCTGTCTTATTTGTCTCCTTTCTTTCACCAACAAACTTCTCAAAAATTGTCTTTATTTCTGATTTATTTCTTATTCTATTCTATTCTATCCAAATTCTATTCGATTCTATACAATCTATACAATTTTTTCAGCTCCAACACACCCCTTACTAATCAACAAAATCAAAGCCCTTTCCCATTTCTTATCTTACTTGACTTCTCTGGAGTATGTGTTGCTTTATCCCACCTTATTGAAATCCTACTACCTCATTGATAAATATTTTCTTGCCTTTTTTAGTTCCTATTTCCTTTCCTTTGGTTCCTATTTTGGTTCCTATTTCAATGAGTTACCAAATCCTATTAACTGTGGCTTTGAAATCTCTTGAATCTATCCCTTCCTTTCCATTTCACACACACACACACACACACACACACACACACACACACATAGACACACACCCCTCAGGTTCTTCACACTTTATACTTGAACTCCTAACATAGTTTCATAAGTGGTCTTTCTTCAGGCTTTCCCTCCTACAATCCATCCTACTGTTGTTCAGTCATTTTCAGTCATGTCCAACTCTTCATGACCTTATTTAGGGTTTTCTTGACAAAGATACAGGCGTGGTTTGCCATTTCCTTCTCCAGCTCATTTTATAAATGAGGAAACAGAGGCAAACAGGGTTAAGTGTCTTGCCCAGGGTCACCCAGCTAGTAAACATTTGAGGCCGGATTTGAACTCAGGAAGATGAGTCTTCTTGAGTCCAGGCCCAGCGTGCTATCCACTGCATCACCTAATTGCCAAAAAATGACATCATACCTGCCTTCTAGGAACTTAATCTTTTCTTTGCAAAAATATCGGAGAGACTTAGGATGATTAACAGGGTACAACTCATTGGTTAAAGTGGAGAAGATGCTTCCACTAGCATCAAGAACCCATTGTTCTGTTGCTGGTTCTGCTGTTTTCTCCTTGGCATCTGTGACAATTTTTGCATCAGATTTTGTCTATTTGGAAGACACCTCCTAACCCAAATGGGCCATGTGAAAGTCAGTATCAGTGTTTCTATGGGAGAGTGAACACCTGAAAAGAAGTTACTTCATAAACATAATTCTTTCAAATGTTTACCAGCTTCATAGATTTTGTTTGTGAAGAACAATTATTTTAAGGGTGTTTAACAGTCATTTATATTAAAATGCTGTATCAATGTAAAATCACAGTATTGTTAGGGGTTGCTGTGCAGCTGACTATTTGTTCTTCAGAAGATGTTACTTTTTAGTGTATGTAGAAACTCAGACTGTAAGGATTTGGGGGATATGTCAGGATGCAAGGCACTCCACAAAAGAATTGTGTTATTGCTAAGAAAATAACATCATTGATGCAAAGAGCAATAAAAGAGGTGATTGATCAGAATTGGAGGAGTTTACACATAGAAGAGGAGCATAAGAGAAAACTGGAAAGACAGATTGGAGCCAGGTTGCAGAACGCATTAAGAATCAGATTAAATATTTTATATCACTGGTGGCTATTTGAGTCCAAAGAAGGCTAACATGAAAACTCAGTTTATAATGGTATCATTTAGGTGGCACTTTGGCCATAGAATTGGAGTTAGAGTTGAGAAGACTGGAATTCAAATCCTCCCTCAAACATTTATTGACTGTGTGACCCTGGGACAGTCACTTAATCTTTCTAAGCCTCAGTTTCCCCATCTATAAATTGAGGATAATAATAGCACAAAACTCACAGAGTTGCAGTGAGGCTCAAATGAGATAATACATATGGAATGCAAAAAAGGAGGTAGTGATTCAGATGAAGAACAACAGTGGCATACAGGGATAGCAGCTTATAAAACTTTACTGCTACTCACAAGGGTAGAAGAAGAACAGATGCCATCGGGGACAAGTATCCATTGCCATCCATTGCCCTCAGGCAGCAGCACACAGTGAGGTAGTTCCATGCATGACATTCTCCCTCTAATCAAAGACCCAAAGCCCCTCAAGGCTCAAAGGTATATAGAGTTTTAGACAAAAAACCAAGAGAGACACTAATAGGAGACTGTCAGACCAATGAAACGAGAATATTTTCTGAACGTCCTAAAAAACAATGAGACCCAGTAAACAATTCTAACTATGACAGTGCAAGCAAGTGGCTTTAAGTTAGGGAGGCAGGGACAGTAATGTCTAGGATGCTTCCAGGTTTATTAACCTTAGTAATACATACATACTGGATGGCTGGTGTTAAACCAATCAATCAAACTGACTTTCCCTGACTCACAATATGTAAAGCATTTGAAAACCTTAAAACACTATATCAATGTTAGCATTTAACTATAGTTAGTCACTACCATGTGAATTGGCCTAAACAAGTTTTCCGTCCAAAGTTCCAATAGCATATGTCTAAATGCCTGCTTGGGTATTTTCACTTGATTGCCCCATTGTTGTTACTCCTCTACCCTCCAACAATCATGGGTACATAGTAACATAAATGAAACCTCAACTTATCTAGGTAATTTATTGCCCCACAACTCCACTTAGTGGCTATGGGTAACACACTTGCAGCACATAGCCCAGGTATATTCCCTTCTTCTAGAAATACAGAATCATATTCCTAGAAGCCTATCCCTCCCTTTTCCCATTCCCCTAATGCTTGCAGGTAAGATCTCCTCCCACTAATGTACTTCAGAGATACAGGATGTCCTTCTCTTGTTAAGTAATCATTACATAGCATTGGCATACATTGACATAGTCCTGATCAGTCCAGTCTAAGCTTTAGAGAACAGATTAAAGTATAGAACATCCAGAGTAGTGCAATTGGGATGGTGAAGAACATTGAAAATCATGCCATATGAAGACAGATTGAAAGAACTGGGGATGCTTACCTTGTAGAAGAAAAGACTTAAGACTTAATTGCTATCAAGTATTTGAAAAGCAATTATGTCAAGAAGGGATTAGAAGAAATGGATAGAAGTTGCAAAGAAGCAGGTGTAGGACATTGGAAAGAAAAAAAATTAAAAACAACTTCTTAACAATTTTAGCTATGCAAAGGTGGAATGGATGCCTCAGAAAGAGGGGGGCTCCCCTTCCCTCCACGAGCGGTCTTAAGCAAAGGCTGTATGAAAATATTTTTTGAAAGTTGGAAATAAACCAACATTATCATTTTTAACTTTGAATAACTATATGCAACTAACATTTAATTTTCCAACTTTTTTTTATTTTAGCACAAAACCTTAGGACCCCCCCCCAAAAAAATCTATGTATTCAAGACCAGAAGATTAGCTTCTATTTAGCAGTCTGTTGGAAAGACTATTAACTAAATATATAATGCCTGCAAAAGCCTACTATAATTTAAAAGATTAGACCAGATGTTTTGTTGTTGTTTAGTTGTTTTTCAGTCATGTCCAACTCTTTCTGACCCCATTTAGGGTTTTCCTAGCAAAGAACTAGACTTATTTACTATTTCCTTCTCCATCTTGCTTTATAGATGAATAACTGGGGGCAGGTGGTGCAGTGGATAGAGCACCGGCCCTGGAGTCAGGAGGACCTGAGTTCAAATCCAGCCTCAGACACATAATACTCACTACCTGCCAACTCTGGGCAAGTCACTTAACCCCAATTGCCTCACCAAAAAAAAAAAAAAAGAAAGAAAGAAATCCCCTTTATAGATGCATAACTGAAGCAAACAGGATTAAGTGACTTGCCCAGGGTCACACAGTTAGTAAGTGTCTGAGGCTAGATTTAAACTCAGGTCTTCCTGACTTCAGGCCAGGCAAGATGAGCTGCAAACAAAGAGCTATAGTCCTGGAAAACTACCGTCTGTTTGATCTTTGGTCAGGCAAACCTCTATTCAAGTCTTACTTCTGACACTATCTGTATGACCACAGGCAAATCATTTATCCTCTCTAAGCCTCAGTTTCCTCATCTGTAATATGGGGATAATAATTCCTATAGTACCTGTGTACCTTACAGGTTTGTCATGAAGCTCTAATTAAATGATATACTCTGTGTAAAAGGTTTGCTGAACCTTAAAAGAAGTTGTAAATATCACATTTTGTTACATTACAATCATCCTGTAATGAAGTAGTATGGTACTGTGAATATATTGTGGGAGTTAGGATCATACAGTCATAGATATCAATCTGGGAAGAACCTCAGAGGCCATCTAACCCAACCCTCTCATTTTACAAGTGAAGAAACTGAGTCCCCAGGAGGCTTAATGACTTGCCCAAAGTCACACAGGTAATGTCTGAAAGATGTGGGTTCAAATTGTCTTTCTGATGTTTACTAGCTTTACTAGCGCCTAGGTAAGTCACTTAACCTTTATGTATCTTAATCAGCTCTAAGATTTATCTACTGAGTCATAAATGGATGTGCTATTAATTGAGATAGTTTTCACACCAGAAATGATGAAATCACAGATCCTCAAAGTATTCATGCATTGCCCAATAACTTTCTCTGTGATCAGGAATAAATACCACTTGTCCCCTTCACTGCAGTATTTCTGTATGAAAAGTACATAATTCTGCCATTTTTGCTCTCTCTCTTCCATGCTATTCATTAAAATGTAGCCTTTCCTTATAAAGTGTTTTACATTCCAGCACTACGTTTCTCAGACATCACTAGGACATGACTTTTCCACTCAGGGCCATGACCATCATCTCTACCTTCATCCCAGTGGAACCTTGGACACCAACCCTAGAGCCACCTCCAAGTCTGACGGGTAAGTTTTTGCCTTACCTTGCCAGGGACTAAGTCTCCACAGAATTTCCAGGCCATCTGGTGTCATACCACCACCTCCCCTTAATGTATTGTCTTTTCACTTTAAAATGTAAGCTCTTTGAGGGCAGACAATGTCTTATATGCTTATATGTGTATCCCTAATACTTAACCCAAATCACTTCATAAATGCTTTATTTATCTGTCTATTCCTTGAAGATGGGACAGCTAGGTGGCCCAGTGGATAGAGAACTGGGCTTGGAACCAGAAAGACTCATCTTCACGAGTTCAAATCCAGCCTCAGATGCTTATTAGCTATATGACCCTAAACAACTCAGTTAACCCTGTTTGCCTCACTTTCTTTATCTGTAAAATGAGCTGGAGAAGGAAATAGCAAGTCACTCCAGTAACTGCCACAAAAACCCCAAGTGGAATCATGAAGAGTTAGACACTACTGAACATGAAAAGAGATTGTTTCAGGATAAGTGATGTGAGCATGATGGTACCAATCTGATATATCAAATGAACTGAGCTGAGAAAGAAAGCCAAGGAAATGAATCTTCAGACAAGTTTCCCTTTGAGTGTATTTTGGCTCACAAGTTTTCCCCTACCCCCAAGTATTTTCCACCTCTTTGTTATAATGAAAAGAATCTTAGCTAATATTCAGTTGGATTCCATAACTATCAACACTCAGACAGATCCTATTGGAGGACTTTCCAACTTTTGATCCTGTGGTTGTAAAATCCATTATCATTTTATTGCATAAAAATAACATATAAATGTTACAGGCCATAAAGTCTTGAAGTGTAGTTGTAAATTGTCTGTGCATATCAGGATGTATACATATTCATGTTGTGATGCATTCAAATGATGAAAAATATTCTATGCTGTGGCTTGTTTCTTTTCTAAAATATGTTGGGTGGATACAGGCAGGATCTCCTCCCTTGGCAGATGACTGATGTGAGAAGGTAACTTTGGAAAGTACATTGAGATGTAATCATCCATATTGTGTATTATGGATAAAATTGATTAAAATAATATTGAAACTCCCCCAGGGATTATGCAATTATAAGTCAAGTCCCAAATGGAAAAGGTTTTTGAAAACTTGGCAGATGTCTTAATGAAAAACAAGCATTACAGTAATATATTAGGGCAATTTGTAGATTATTGACAACCAAATCACTAAACTATATAAATTACCGGATAAGACTGGCAGAATTAGTTTTCTTTCAGTGAAAGCTTAATCGAATATTACTTTTTATTACACATTTGTTTAAGTTTTTGATATGCATATTAGTGGATAAATAATTAGGCTTCACTTATAGCTTAGGCTTCTTTTGAATGCTGAAAACTTAAATAGTAGAATTTATATCTATTATAGAGAAGATTCAATCTAATGGCATAAAAGACTGTGCACAAGCCTGCCATAAAATATATGGGGAAGCCCCAAGATTTTGTATTTCACTTAATAAGCCTGTTTACCTGGCATTTCTCCTTTCAATGGGCTTTCAGGCAAGAATTGCATTGAAATAAATCCCTGAGAAACAGATAGAGCAATTTAACAGGTGAAGTAATTACATATCACCATTTCACATGCAGGGGTTTGGAAATGATTTAAAAGTTTGTTTCTGCATTTGTATCCAAGGACTTGGCCAAGCACATGAAACACCAGTATATGAACAAGTCGGACAAATTTATTTTAATAGTTTTTTTATTCCTAGAACAGGAATATTTCTGTTTCATATTACACATGAATATTAAATAAACTACCTGCTGGCAACTACACATGTTTTAGTCTCTAATTTTAAAAGTACACTGTATTTTAATACCTTTTTTTAAACAGATATCCATTTTTATGGAGCAGTACATGGGTTGTTGATGGATAAATCACCCAAGCATGGTTAAAGAGAGCTTAATCTCCAGCTGGTACCAGATCCACTTAATTGTATCTTCTGACCTCATCTCACCTGAGCCTGCATTAAAATCATAATACAGTTCAAGTGTAAAAATGATATACTGTTTGTTCGCCCTGTTTATAGCAGGGCAAACATACAGTTAAATTCATATGTTTAAAATTAGTGTAGTCATTTGAAAAGGTTGAGTTAGATCAAACTGCCTCTCAGCGTTTTCTTTGCCCTTTTTTCCCCCTATTTAAATGGCTAGGATGCAATAGCCAGAAGAAAGAGGCTGGGAAGAAAGTTGTGGCAGTTTGCTGTATACCAGAAAGATTGTTCCCTACTCTGAGCATAAGGAGCTATGAAGTGGCGTGTAATAATAGAGTCCATTTGATTTTCTACTGTTTTCGGTGAACAGAAAGAAAGATATTGTGGTATTGCTAACTCCATTACCAACATACTACTGTTTTTGGAGTGAACCAATCATCAGCCTTTGTATTTGCTGCCATTTTCATTAAGATAAAATGTTGGAGAGGGAGTGGGCCATCTATAATCCTCAGATTTCTTGGCAGCTTCATCTTCATTCATATATCACAACACTCAACCTTGCTTTGAAAAGTCAAGAAAAGCCAAGACCTGTATTTCTTATTGCTTTGCTGCTACCTGTCTTACACTGCTCATAATGCAGCAGCATTGTGGGATGGAGAGAAACCTGGCACTGGAGTCAGGAAGAAGCGAGCTCCAGTCCTGCTTCTGACACATACTAGTAGCATTCCTTGAGCAAATCACCATTACCTCGAGGACCTAAGATAAAGTTCTCTGTCTGACATTTAAAGCTCTCGATAACCTGGCCCTTTCCAACATTCCATTCTTATTTGGCCTTACAATTTTCAAAGGACTATTTGTTTCTCATACACAATACTCCATTTAGCATCTCTGTGCCTATGTGTAGCTGTTCCCCATGTCTAGACCCTTCTGCATTTTCCCTTATGCTTCTTAAATTTTACTGGTTTTCTTCAGGATTTTAGTCAAAAAAGTCCTGCAGGAAGCCTTTCCCAGGAGTCTCCTCAGTTGATAACACCTTCCCTTTTCATATTAACTTCATCTACTCTCTCTGTCTCTGTCTCTCTGTTTCTCTGTCTCTCTGTCTCTCTGTCTCTTTCTCTTTCTACACATGCACACCCACACAGACACGCATATACACAGAAAGCCACAAACACCATAAATAATGTATAATGTCTATTTAATGTGTATATAGTCAAAGGCTATTATAGGAGTCCAACATGTAAATATCTAGCCACATGCAAGATCTATCTATAGATAAATATAGGTATATTTCTATGTATACATACATCTATATGTATAAATAAAGGATGCATGTACATATATCTAAGTATAGCTATATCTATGTATATATATATACATCTATATGTATAGCTATACAGTACATGTATCTATCTATTCTATTTATCCATCTATCCACAGATATATAGCTGTCTGTGTGTGTATATATATATATATATATATATATATATGTATGCATACACAGAGAGAGAGAGAGAGAGAGAGAGAAAGAGAGGGAGGGAGGAAGGGAGAGGGAGAGAAAGAAGGATGAAGGGAGGGAGGAAGAAAAGAGAGAGAGATCTAAATATTCTTGGGCTACTGCAATAGCCTTCTAGTTATTCTTCCTGCCTCAAGTCACTCCCTACTCCAGTGTATACTAAAATTAGCTATCAAAATAATCTTCCTAAAGTGCCTACAGGTCTAACCATGTCACACACACACACACACACACACACACACACACACACACACACACAC
>NW_020954557.1:3480491-3635491 GCF_900497805.2 Vombatus ursinus
CACACACACACACACACACACACACACACACACACACACACACACACGCATTTAATAAACTCTATTAGCTCCCTATTACCTCCAGAATGAAATATAAAAATCCTCTGTTTGGCTTTTAAAGTTTTTCATAATCTTTCCACTCTTCTTACATTCTACTCTTCATGCACTCTACGGTCTTGTGATATTAGCCTACTTCCCTACTCCTCACACGATATTCAATTTCATGACTCCATGCATTTTTTGCTGGCTATCGCCCATGCCTGGAATTCTCTTTCTCCTTGTGTCATCCTCCTGCCTTTTCTAGCTTCCTTCAAATCTCAACTAAAATCCTACCTTTGGCAAGAGGACTTTCCTGGTCCTCTTTAATGCTAGCACCTTCACTCTGAGATTACCTCCAATTTATTATATATTATATTATGATATTTGATATATAAATATGAGATTACCCTCTGATAACATCTCAAATATATAATATATAGTTATTATAATTAATAATTATAATATGGCTATATTATAGTGTATCTTATATAATATAATTACTATAATCAATAATATATTATAAATATCACCTTAATTAATAGAATTCTTATATAATATAGTATAATATATAATAAAATTATAGATTTTATGATTAATAATATATAATTATTGTAATGTAAATACATTATATGTTAATATAATATTATATATTAAATTGGCAGTGATCTCAGAGAAAGGCACTAGCACTATATATATATGTATACACGTAAATCTCCAAATATATGTATGCATATATATTGCCTTTACAGAGTTCTTACTTGTCTCCCTCCTTTGATCATCAGCTCCTTGAGAACATGGATTGTTTTTCCCTTTATACACACACACACACATGCACACACACACACACACACACACACACACATCCCCAGGGCTTAAACACAGTGCCTGGCACATAAAGTTTAATAAATGATTATTGACTAAGGGAGGGAATAAACATTTACTCAGCACCTACTATGTGCCAAGCACTGTGCTAAATGCTTTACAAACATCTTATTTGATCCACACAATGCTATTGTGACATAGATGCTATTATTATCTCCATTTTACATTTGAGGAAACTTAGCTTTAATTAACTTTCACAGGTTCACACAGCTAGTAAGTATCTGAGGATCAGTTTGAACTCAAGGTCTTCCTGATATCAAGTGCAGCACTGCTCCATCTGGCTGCCTCTAAGTTACTATTCTTCCCCATTAGAATGTGCAATGCTTGGGAGAAGTAACTATCTTTGCCTTTATTTTTATTTCCCCCTTCCCCCCAACCCCCACCCCCGTGCTTAACATGGTGCCTGGTACATAGTTTTGTTTTGAAAAACAAAAAACTTTTCTTTTTCAAAATCCCCTTGACTTTCACTGACTGACAACCTCTTTGCACCCTAGTCAAGTAACTCTCTAAGACTGTAAGTTAGAGAAGAGTTGCTGATCTGTACCAATAGAAAGAATTTCCACAATGGGAGTCCCCCATACCCATTACATCACCACAGATCTGGCCAAAAAGAAAACGAAAAACCAACAACCACTGTCTCCAGAAGTTGCATTAAGAAAACTGAAAGCAACATAATGGTGCTTGTTTTGAAAGTTGCTTCCATAAATAGAAAACCAAATGGTGCAACCAGGCTGTCTTTCTTCACAGACAGAAATTGGTAAAGTATAATCTTTTAGTCCTTCTTTATAATACCCACAGGCATATTACAGGATAGCTGAAAACTTTGGCTTCCCCTGAGGAAGCCATTTATCCCAACACTATATTTTTATATGGAGTTTCTCCCCTGTTTCCTATTCCCTTCCCCAAATGATCAAATGACATAATATTAGTATGGGACTTAGCACCTTGCTTTGCCCATAGTAGACCCTTAATAAATACATATTCCCCTTCTTCTTTCCTCTCCTTTCCCCCAAATTTCTTGAAACAGGTTGTATTGATGCCAAGATACTGAATATATCATTTTGGTTGACTGGTGAGTCAGCATTAGTTTGGACAATAAAATTAACAAAGTAATATACAGTTAACAGTAGCTTATATTAATATATCATTTTGCAGTTTACAAAGCTTTTGAGGGAGGCATCATGACCTCACTTGTTACTAGGAAAGAGTATTAGATTTCAAGTCAGGGAGACCTGGGTTCAGATCCTGATTCTCACATTCATTTGTGCAATCATGAGCATTCCACCTAACCAATTTGAGCCTCAGTTCTTTCCTTGGAAGCTAGAGATAATAATACCTGCAATACTTACATTGCAGGTTATTGTGAGGCTCAATGAAATAATGGACAATTAATATTAAACTTTGCTTTTAAAAACCTTAAAGCACTATGTAAATGGAAGCTATTATTGTCACTATCTGCGATCTTCATAATAACCTAAGAGGAAGTCTAGGTATTACTATTTCTAGTTTATAAATGAGAAAAGAGAAACTTGCTCCATAACGAATTTTTAAGTGGCCGAACCAGGATTCATACCCAAGGCCTCCAATTCTGATGCCCCTTCCATGATACCAAGCTACCCTCACATACAGATTGTTCACTCATTTTTAGTCACATCCAACTCTTCTTGATCTCATTTGGGGTTTTCTTGGCACTGGAATAGTTTACCATTTTCTTCTTCATCTTATTTTACAAAAGAGGAAACTGAGGCAAACAGGGTTATGTGATTTGCCTAGGGTCACATATCTAATAAGTTTCTGAAACCAGATTTTAACTCAGGAAAATGAGTCTTCCTGACTCCAGGCCTGGTGCTCTATTCACCGTGCCACATAGCTGCCATCTCCTATAGATACAGAATGAATTATTGAATCACAGATGTGGAGCTAGAAAGGACCTCAGAGGGCATCTAGTTCAACCCCTTCATTTTGCAGATGAGGAAGGTTAGGCCTAAATAAATTATGCTATTTGACTAAGATAATGGATAGTAAGCAAGTGAGCCAGGAATTCAAGTCTAGATCCTCTGACTGCACACTCTTTACGTCAATGTGGCCAAGAGAATACTCTATCCAGAGATAACAAGGGCTTGAATTCAGAAAATAAATCATCAAGCACTTATTAAGTGCCTCCTGTGTGCCAAGCACTGTGATTAGCATGAAAGCTACAAAAAAAACAAAAAGACACAATCTCTACCCTCAAAAAACTTACATAACAATGATACCTTTGACGTCTCTCTGTCATTAAAACACACAGAACACATTTGTTGGTTATGTGGAAGCCCATGAGAGTTGCAAAGCTAAACATAACTGTTTGCAGACCTCTGAAATATTGCTTTAGCTTAACTATATAGGTTAACTATTGATTTCAAGTAGCAATTGATTACACTTTTCTCAAAACCTTCTGGCTAGGAAGGTGCTCACCTTTCATTGCCTCACCCACTCCCCATTTTACAGATAAGAAAGTTGAGGTGAAGAGGCATAAAGTAAGGTCCTCCAGGTGGCTCAGCTAGTTACTGGTCCAGCTAGAAGTAGCACTCAGAATTCCTGGCTGTTCTAGGTATTACTATTTCTACCCGCTCTCTGTGCTCTCCACCATATAGTCTCCGCTTAGACAAAGGTAACTAGGACCAACACACTTTGTAAGCCAAGAAAACTTTTTTTTTTCCCAGCCAACACTTCTGGAAAATTCCCTGAAAGACTCCTATGGTGGATTTATTTTTCTTCTGCCCTCCTTATACAATAAGCTTCCCTCTGTGGGATACAGGGCAGGATTTGGTGCAACTGATTTATAACCTTTGGGGCATATGAATGTGGGCTTCATATAATATCCATAGGGAACTTTGTAAGTAATTAACTAATCACTATAAATGTGTTCATTGTATCTTGGAAAGAATTCCAGGTCTAACCATTTTTCTGGCAAATAGACATTGTAATGTAAGAGACTGGACCTCTCTGACTCAGGACCACCAGAAGTAAAATTGTTAGCTGCACCAGAGTTCTTGAAGAATGATTTGATTTTCTACATTGATTTTTAAAGTAAACATTTCATCAAAAAGAAGTGACAGGTTGTAAATTACACCATGATGAGTATGGCATAACTGTGTAGACCCTTATAGACATTAGAGAACAGTTATGTCTCTGAACAAAAGTTACAGTCTGCTTCTCTCAAACAACCTCTACGTTTTCTCTTTCTAGACTGGTCAAGTTCTAGCTCACTCATCATTTGGGCAATTCCAAGGACAGCTCACCTAAGTGGAAACTGCATTTGTCAAAACAGTGGATAGTATTGGAAATAATAATAGCCCTTTGTTTGAGTGGATTAGAGATCATCCTTAGAATTCAGAAGGCATGAGTTGAAGTCCTAGCTCTGACACAGACTGGTTGTGCTAATCTGAGCAAGTCACTTCACTTTCATTGTTCTAGGAAACCCATTTTGTAAGACAAGGAAACTGGAGCTCAGAACACTTGGATCCATGGGCACACAGAAAGTAAGTGATAAAGCTGGGAATCCAATTAGCTTTTGTGACTCCACACCCACTTCCTCTAAAAGAAAAAGATGATAAATTTATAAACATAGATATAAGATATAAAATATAGATATTTTAGAGCAATCTATCATTTACCATCACCCATGGGATAATGTTCATTTTTTTTTCTTTTGTGGATTGGAGAGTGTAGTAGTTCTGGTCCTATCACCCCTGCCCAATGACCTGACATTTAGAGAATTTGCCTACTCTGTTTTGTGGAAGTCACTTTATCTATGACACCTCTAGTAAAACAAAGAACTGACATTGTCCTCCAGGAATTCTCACTGAATATGCCACACTTATAAGGTAGTTCTGAGAGGCCCAAGAAAAAGTGATGCCTTAGGTGAGTACCATGTTCTTCCCTAGTTGTTATGACACCTTGATATTATATTTATTATGTATTCTATATTACATTCTATATTACATATTAATAATATATAATATTATAATATTATATTGGTATTATACTTGAGTATAAAGACAATCAGACTAATTAGCCTATTCCGGGGCCGGTTTTAATCAGCAGCTCTAGCTCCCAATAGTTAGAACAGCTCATACTAGTTTCCCAGTTCCTTCTAGTTACCTACAAGCATAGACCGGTGAGGTCTATAACAAGATGTCTTTTCTTTCCTGGGAACACAACAGGCACATCTTCTCTATGCCATTCTTGAATGGGATGACCCAGAAGAAGACATATAAACTCACAAATGTCAAGGTCAGTTCAGGGAGGGAATCCTGGATACCACAGGAAGGGAATTGCCCAGGAAACATACAAATTCACACTGTTAGATGTAGAAATGAAAAAAAAAATCTTAATGAAAACTCCTGACCAAAAAAAAATATGGTCTTGTGTGTCTTTTATTATCAGCCAGAAGTGAAGCATCCATATGGATTTGGGCCACAATTCAGAATTTCCCTGGTTTGTTGATTTATGTTTAATCCATAGCGTTTACATAGTTATTTGTAGTTAGTGATTAAGGTTTGCGGATTTGAGATTAAGGAGCAATTAATTACCCATACTTAACAGCACTAATGAAATTTCATATAAAATGAAAAGTAACTACAGTGTTAGCATTGCCATCCACTTACAAAACAAACAGAAGCAAAGTACTGTCAGTCCATCCTAACCAAGGGCTTGAGGCTAGCACAGAATGAATGAGGAAAGGGAAAGTGGGCGGGCACCAAGACAGACACATAAGAAGAAAAGACAAATTTAAATTATTACAAATGTATTTACAGAGATTGGTTATCAGTTTTATTGTGGATGTACTGGATAGTAGAAAAAATTGAATAATTTATCCAGCAGTTCTCACATAAGCAATATTATTAAATTGAAGACATGAAGGGAGAGGTTAGTTATAGAGGAAAATATATATAGGCCATGAATAAATGTATTAAACAGTATGAATAGTGAATGTTTAAGTAGGTTTGGACTAGGAAAGAAAAACAGTATTTGATTTTGGTGTTTTTAAAATATGTGCAAGGCGGAAGCATTGCCCACAGTTGGAAAAGTTTATCTCCATCTTTTTAACGCTACTAATGTTTTCATAGACTAACAGGAGGCCTCATTAGCAATTCTTTGTCATACTATCTGTTCAGGCAAGACCAAAAGAGAGTGACAAATGAGGAGGGTGGTGAGAGGGGATGAGGAAAGAAAAGCGAAGGAAGAACCAGCACTGGCAAGCCAAATGATACACGTGTGAAGAAAATATTCCAAGCACTTGAGTTCTGTGATATTTTGCACACTGATGAAAGATTAACTTCCTATTCATTCTATATGATAAACTAATTTCTCCTCTATTATTTTTCTCTTTAAATAAAGTATTACTAATTAGTATTATTTTGTATTTGTAGTATTTTACTATATTTTAAAAATAGCCTGCCTTTTAATAATCTTATAAGAGGCAGGATAGCATCCTGGATCCAGAGCTGGTCTCGAAGTCAGGAAGACCTGTGTTCAAATCCTGCCTCTGAGGATTACTTAATTATGTGACAGTGAACAAATCACCTAACTTCTCAGAATATGACCTGAAAAGAATCTAAGTTGCAAGCAAGCTATAGTCTCCATCAATGGAAGGAGTTCAGACCAAAACACGCACACACACACACACACACACACACACACACACACACACACAATAATCCTATAAAGAAAACATATTATTATCAAGAGAGAATAGACTCAGGGGAGCTAGGTGGCACAGTGGATAGAGCGCCGACCCTGAAGCCAGGAGGACCTGAGTTCAAATCTGACCTCAGACCAAACACTTGACACTTACTAGCTGTGTGACCCTGGGCAAGTCACTTAATCCCAATTTCCAAAAAAAAAAAATAAAGAGAGAGAGAGAGAGAGAGTAGATTCCTTGAAAACAGAAACTTCTATTTTTGTCTTTCTTCTCCTTGCACATTGTAAGCATTAAGTAAATGTTTATTGAATTTAATTGAAGAAATTTTAATGCTAAGTGATCCACTATGGTCCACCTTTGTTTTTAACAGAATCAGTCATAAAGCTCCCACCACAACACTTAGCATACAATAAATGTTGAATAAATAATCTACATTTGTTGAATAAATAAAGCAATGCAATTTCCAAGTGTTTTAGCCATGTAGTTGACCATTGGAACTTTCATAACTCCTAAAAAAGATCATTTCTCTGCTTAAAGATTGTTTTAGACATGCAAGAATCTTTATAATGCCATAAATTTGAAGAGGAAAGTATGTGTGTGTGTATGTGTGTGTCTGTGTGTGTGTGTGTATGTGAGAGAGAGAGAGACACAGAGAGAGAGAGAGAGAGAGAGAGAGAGAGAGAGAGAGAGAGAGAGAGAGAGAGTATTTATTTTCAAGAGGGAAAGAACAGGTGGCAGTGTTAAATTAAAAATGGGTATGTAAAGTCCTTGAAACCAAAACTGGAAAAAAAACTCACAAAGTTTTCTGTAGTAGTCTGTATACATGTAATGGGCTTCTGAGTCAGGAAGAAATCTTCAGCACCTGGCTGCCCAGGTTCCTGAGAAATAAGGTTTCATGTCAATAAGGAGATGTTTCTTCTTAAAACTACATCTCTTGGGAATCTCATTCCACCTATAGTTGACTTCAAGATACTTTTGGTATTTCCATTTGAAATCATTATTGCGACAAAATAATAAAATCACCCTTTGAAGAGCTAATAAGAAATGCTTTTTTAAAAAAATCATCCAGTTTGGCTATCCTCTCAACACTACCCCCTTTTTAATTCTTTACCAGTGATGGATAACACCACTTCTCAGATGTTTTATGATGTAAGCAGAGCTCTCCCTCCCTCCATCCTTCTCTCTCTGTCTCTCTCTCTGTCTCCCTCTCTGTCTCTCTCCCTCTCTCTGTCTCTTTCTTTCTCTCCTTTTGATACTTCCATGAAAAGAAGAATACTTCTGCTAAGCTTTCATTAAAAGCCTTTCCCCCCACAGGTTCAGATAAGGTTATTCCTAGGCCCAGGTGAAAAGAGAAATAACAGAAGGAGTGAGAGAAAATGAAGTCATCAATAACAGAGTAATTCTAGGATACCTCAGCACCTCCCTCATTCCTATCTCCATCTACTGTTATCCCTAATTTACAGAATGGATATTTCTCTCTAGATATTGGGAAGTTGACCATAGCCATGATCTTTTAATGTTATTCCTTTTCTACATCCCTTGCAAAGTTATCTGTAGCACCCCACCATTAACACTTCCCCAACTTTCAGTTATTTTGCCCCTAAGGGTGGCCAGAGAGCAGTTGACTATGGCCTTCCTCAGGGTTCTAGCAGCAAAGGGGAAGTTTCTAGTCCTGTTACTTATAAGCCCCCCCACCATTGTGCTTCTCACTGATTATCAGCCAGAGTTAATTAGCTTTTTAAAAGATTATTTACTAAGAATGCATGGCAAGGATAGATGTCTGAAACAAATCTCAAACTGAGAGTGCACTGATCAATTTCACATGTAAGGTTCCAGGGCAAAATGGCTCAAACTTAGAGAACTTATGTAGTCACAGCTTTTGGTTCCTACAAGTCCTTTCCTTCCTTCCTGGAGTCCCGGTGAAGTTTCATATAGGGGTAGCTCTCTTTTTGGTGCTTTGATGGAGTCCTGTAGCTGCCTTCCTTTGAGGGGAATCTGATTCTTTTATACAATAAGGAAACATTTTCTGGGCAGCATTACTTGTCTTACCCCAATAATCGAAGTACTTTATTCATCTCAAATTGATTAAAAATGTATTCAAATCTAGTTTGCACCTTTGATCGATTGAGTCAATCTGTGCCTTCAGTGATTGCATTAATATGTTTGTGTAAAAGCTTTATCATATCAATTACAAATAATCTGAAGGAAAACACAGAAATGTGTGATGATCTGTAGAAAAACATAAGGAACCTTGAACCCTTCTGAATGAATAAACAAATTAGTCAAAAGGCATTTATTATTTACTATTTGCCATGCACAGTGCTAAACACTAGGGATACAAATACAAAAAAAAAAAGTATCTGCCCTTAAGATGCTTACATTCTATTGGGAGAGACAACACACATGGAGAAAGGAACATTGGTAGAGTTGACTGGATCATCTTTTCAGAGCTTTCAGAGGTGGGGAGGAAGAGGTGTAGCAAGGTGATTGGTGAGGTGATGACCAGAAAGTAAACAGTAATAAAGGAACCACAGTTCTCAAACCCTGGCTCAGATACACAAATGTCTCTTCAGCCCTCATGATCTCTCCTTCTGAACGCATGTTCTAATTATAGTCTGTACTATTCATTTGACAATTGATGTGGCTGTATGTACCCCTTCCATCTGTACCAACACAGGTGTATTCTCCACCTCCTGCTGCAAGCCCAATCTCTAACTCAGATATGGAAAATCTCCAGTGCAAGAAAGAGCAACCCTTCCTTTAACTTCAGGCCTCCCATCTCCCACTGTACCTGTCCTTTAAGGGTAGAGGAGTTATGTCCCCTACTCAAAGATGAACATTTTCACACCTGGTCATACCCTTCCCTGTATTGTAGATCATCAGCCAAATCAATTCCTTAACCCTTTCCACATGATTCCCATTCCTATTCCCCCCCCTTACCCCTCCCACCCGAAATTTCATCCTAACTCCACTCAGCCCTTTCACTATACCCTTGGGAATGCCTGTTCCATAGGCAACACACTTCCCTTTAACCTGTCTTTTCCTTTCCCACTCCTTTTATCTTATAGTAATCATTGAAACCTCGCTCTGATGACACAATGACACAGATTCCTTGGACATTCTTTCCAGTACTGGCTGCACCTTCTCTCATTCCCTCACTCAGTTCACCTGTAAAAGCAAAGAGCTGGAATACTCCTTGCTCTCCATTGCCACTTCCAGGTTCTCCCCCTACCTTCATCACTCAGTAACCTCTCCACCTTTGAGATTCATGCAATTCATATCTATCACCTAATCAAAATATTGATAACTGTTATCTATAGACCTCCAGATCACACTCTTTCCTTCCTAAATATCTCACAATTTTTTGTCCTCTCCAAAATCTGCCCTCATACTAGGGGACTTCAACATACTTATTTACTCTCCCTCTAACACTCTAACGCCACACAGTTCCTTAACCTACTCACTTTCCATGACGTACTCCTATATCCCAACTCAGCCACATACCAAGATAGTCATACCCTTGATCTTGCCATCATCCACAGATGTACCACCTCCATGTTCAAGAATTCCTGAATTCCTTTATGTGACCATAATCTTTTGGTTTTTCACCTCTTCCTCTGCCTTCCCTTACCAAACCCAATTCTTCATATACACTGTGATCTCTACTCCCTTGACCCCTTATTTTTCTCCCAGGCCATCTCATTGCACTAGCTACTCTCTCTTCTTTTCCCCATCTTGAGCCTTTAGTAAAGCAGCTCAACTCTATACCATCCTCTTCTCTTGAATCTCTGCTGCCTTTTACTATATTGCTGATTTTGCCCTGTGAAGCATCAGTCTTAGATGACTCTCACTATCCATCACCTTTGCCCCTATACAAATGCTGCTGACTGAAGGTGGAGAAAATTATGTAACCATTCTGACTGAATTCACTTCAAATTTGTGGTACAGAACCTCTACTGGGCCTTCACTGCACCTAGGCAATCCTACTACACCTCCCTGATTAACTTACTATCCCATTGTCCCTTGAGGCTCTTTTCATCCCTCCTCAAACTTTCCTTATATACCCCTCCCCCAATCTCTCGGCTGAGAACCTTATTTCATATTTTAAAGAAAAAAAATTGGGTGAATGGAGAGACAGGACAAGACCACACATACAGCATCAGGGTTTGGAAATAGTAACTGACAAGTGACCCAGAGGTCTGAGTCTGGGCAAGGTATAGCAAAAGATCACTTATCAGAGTCCAGGGTAGTCTGGGGCAGAGTCTCCTGATTCTGTTGGAAGGGGGATGACAGCAATGAGCACAATTGCCAGAGGATAGGTGGTAAAACAATATCTTGCTCATAGTAGGCACTTCATATCTGCTGGTGGTTTGGTGTGGATAGAGCTCTCAGTCAGGCAAAACTATTTCCTATCATTATAGAGTACAAAATATAATTTTCTTCCATGATTATTATGTGCAGACCTTACGAACATTGGAAAGAAAAAAGTGTGTTTCTTTCATCCAGTGACTGGAGTGTTTTTACTCTGGTTGTGCAAGTCCCCACTGACTGTTGGTTAAAGGATGGTTAAAGGATCTGCCTTCATACACACTTTCAAGTTGTTGTCTTGCCCTACTCTCCTCAACTCAAGCCATTCGGTCCTTGATTTCCTTCACCCCATAGGATGACAAGTGAGTTCATTGAGAATTCAGCTGACAGTTGTTTCTTGCCTAGTTTTAAGAGCACTTAATGGGTTTCTGCCACAGACATGAATATGAGTTAGTTTTTTTTTTTCCTGGTCTGACTTACTTTTTAATCTCCATGCCTTATGTTCCTGTATTTTTTTTTCCTTAACATGCATTGGCAGTAACACTGAATGCTGATGAGCCATTACTTGGTTCAGTCCCAAATATTTTCAGGCAAATGGGCATGAGGAACAAGAAGGTCAGGTTAATTAATTAGTCTGGAAGGATTTGAGGATACCCCTGGGAATCTAGGTTGGTTGGGTATGTTGGTGTTTTCCTTTCTTTGCTTGGCAACTTTTATTTCCTATATAGAGCCTGACTGAACAACTCTGCCCATTGCTAAGCTTTCAATATGACCTCCAAATATATGCTTCCTTCAAGATGTGGGGACCATTTCCTGGATTCTAGCTGGGCCAGAGAGACATATGTGTGTGCATATATATATATATATATACTCAAAATACATAATGTATTACATATAAATATTTTATACATTTTTTCATAATGAACAAAATATAGACATACACCCTAACATAAGAGAAAACATAAATAGAAGAGGATAGACAAAATTTAGCATGAATTATGTGCTTTGGAGGCACATAGTCTCCTTAAGGTTAAAGACCATGTTCTTTTAATGTATGTACTTTAAAATTCACTAAGTATATACAAAAGTCCCCTTTCTGTGCCTTTGTATAGGCTGTCCCCCATATTGGAAGGTATCGTAGGCTCCTAAGCTTAACCTCCTAGCCTCTTAGAATTCTAAACTTTCTTCAAGGCTCAATTCAATGGGGCACCTCCTACTAGAATCCTTTCCCAATTCCATTAAGTTTTACTGCTCTTTCCCCCTGAAAATTATCATGCATATTTAGCTGATACCATCATTTCAACCCTGCTATAGAATGTAAGGTTCTTGAGTACATGAGCTGATGTTTTTGTGTTTGTGCCTGGCACATAGTATTTATATAATAAACACAAAGCTCATTTGGAATCATTCATTGCATCATTTCACTCTTGTCTCATAATAGAAATCTAACCTATATGTAACCAATTCATAAATAATAGCACAGTGACAATATCCCAAAGCATTTACCGATGAAGACTTGGAGACTAAAGACAATGACCATGGATGCTACTTTTTCCAGGGACTGAAAATTAATAAGATCAAACAACCCTCAAAAATACCAAGGAAGCCTTAATCCATCACCAGTATCCTGAAAGTATTTGGATCAGGGCTTTTTTGTGTGTGTTATGGACCTCTTAGGAAGTCTGGTGAATACTATGAACTCCTTCTTGGAATATATTTTAATTGTATAAAATAAAATACAAATGATTACATAGGAAATCAATCATATAAAAATATATCAAACTATTGATCAAATCATATCAAATATTGATCAATTATATTAAAATATATTTGTTTTAAGTTCATAGTCCCTAGATTAAGAACCCTTGCTCCAGATCCTTGGGTAGCCTTTTCTTGAATCTTATTTTATCTTACTTGACTCAAATTTCTCTCCTGTAAAGGACTGAACAAACCTTCCAGTTAACAGGTACGTAATGGAAGGCTTTTTGTGCAAGCATTTCTCTCCCTCAACCCATTCACTAAATTAAGAACATCAAAGGGAGTGTCAGTTTGCTTTTGCTGCTTTAGTGAATAGTTTCCTTGCTCTATCAATAATTTTCTCCGAAGCCTTCTGTGGAATATTTTACAACTGAGTCCCAAGCTGCAGATCAAAGAACTAAAGGTTTCCACATCTGTTCAATCTTTTCTAAGTACTCAGAGTGTCACATGCAGTCAAATGACCCGATGTAAACAGGATTTTCCATGTTTACATAACTGGTGAGAGGAAAACAGAGTAAATAAAGAGGAGGAAAGGAACCCAATTCTGCACAAGACATTGAGATTTCTCTTTTTGTATATGTTTGCATGTGTTTGTGTAGACAGATGTGGTGATGAGGTAGAATGGAGCCAGAGAATGGGGAAAAGAATTCCTTCTTAGCTTTGCTGACCAATTTTAATAATCACCCTGTATTTTTGACATGAGGAGTGCTGATAGTTCTACTTTTTGCAAGTGCCTTAATTCACTCTGCTCAGTTTTCTTTTATTTGCTCTCCTACCTACATTGCCCTGAGCCTGTCCCTGAGGTTTTCTAATGACTAAGGATTTCAGGGGCTTCACTTCTCATCCTGGATTTTGTCACAAGCCTAGAGTATCAGCTTAGAATGAGTCAGTCTCCTTCACACATTTTCATTTACTCAGTCTTAAGATTTACTCTTCTGTTTGCCTGTATCACCAAACCCAAAAGAAAGGCAGTATATGCTCAAGTTAGACAAATCTTCATAAGTTGTAGGACAGGGAAAGAGTTCACTTGTAGTAGTAAAAGACCTAGAGAAGGGCCCCAAGCACATGGGGTCAATCTTCCTTGGAAAATCTGTGGAAGGATGTGGACAAGAACCACATGAGATGAGAAGATGGGGATGGGCTGAGGAGTTGAATTAATGGAAGAATATCCACATCAGTTGGACCACAGATTCATTAAAGTATTGAAATAATTAAGAACCATCAACTGATTTCCACTCCATTTCATTTGGGCTTTGATTTCAAGGAAGCATAGATTCATTTTCATTATTGGGTTTGGAGTATTGGGCCCATGTTTCTACTCTCAGTCCTTTTTAATACATAATAATTGTCCACTTAAGCCCGATTGCTCACTAAAAACAAAACAAAACAAAAAAAAAACAAAAAAAAATACATAATAATTGTCATTGCAACAGTAAAAGTAAGTGAACATATCATAAAGCTTCCCTTCCTTCCCTCAAGCATCAATTTTGGTGACAAATGTTTAGTACAGTTTACAAGACAAAGCTAAGTCTCATACAGTCCTTGGAAAGGAAAAGAACCTAAAATGTTCATAGAAAGCTTGGAAAAGAAGGGACTTTTAAGTTTAATCTAGGGTGTCATTCTGTCTTTGAGCAGAAATCTTCTTTTTTGTTATTATAACAGTGAAAACACCTGGAATTCACCACTGTCCCACCTAACCGAATAATGGCTGGCAATGATATAACAATTCTTGGCACTCTCAGAGCACCTTTTCCCCAAGATCACAAATACACTGCAACTATTAATTAATTAAGTGTTACAGCTTTACCAGTGAAGTAGGTAAGTTTCCTGTCTCCAACTGTGGCCAGTGCTCTGAGAAAGGCTGAATCTTCCCTAATGCAGCTAATTAGGCAGTACTACACCACTGGGGAAAATTTCTGATCACAGCTGGAGACCAACTTATACCCTAAAGAAAGGGGGCTTGATAGCCCTTAAAGTTTTCATTCCAGCCTCTGTCCCTGCTGTTGACATTCTGAATCATATCAATGTCTGGTTCTCTTTGGAGTCTGACTAAGCTGCAGGTTCAAAGCACATCTGAGGTCCAAAAGAACCACAAGTTAAATGTACACTGTTTCAAAATAAACAGAAATCCTTCTTTTCTATGTTTTGTTTTAAATATCTATGTGCTTTAGGGAATCAAGCAACAGGATTGTTTCAGGGACCCCTTATGCCCTATGCAGATGTTGTACATACAACATTCCATACAAGAGTTAAATGGAAAAGGCTTGGGAAACTTTTGGAAGCTGCTCAATTGAGAACTGAACTCTCTGAGCAGCATGAATCATTGAAAATGTTCTTTTATGATGATATACTCTGGACTATTATTTAATAGGTCAAGCACATGGCCACCTGTTTGGAAGAAATAGAATATAAGGATTTCCATTCTTCATATACCGTGTGGAAGTCATGCTTTTATTGGACTAATATCATTTTCTCATGTATCTTGGCCTTATTATTTGGTTTCTTGCCAAAGAACTCCATCTACTGTATAAACACCACTAAAATAATCCTATAGCATTAGTGGAAGGTAAGTGATAAGGTGTATTATATCTGTCATTTAATGATAGAAGTGGATTTAACTGGTGGCTTATATGATTTGTCTTAGGTCAAGTGGATAAGTAAATTTTTCGGTTCCCAAGATTTCTCAATGCCTCTTCCTCCTTTTTCAGCCATAGCTGAAAATTTCATATTTTTGGATATTTCTTTTCACTTCCTTGCTTTCTAAACAAAAACATTCTGAAATTAGTATGGTCCTTGGATTATAGTTAATGCTAAACAAAGCATTCAAGAATAAATCTGACCAGACTGCAATTTTCTGAAAATATTTAATAGTTTGTTATTAATGGCACAGGGAACATTTTTAATTTGTTGGATTATGTAGAAAAACTGGAAGATAGCAGTTTCCTATCATTTTTTAACAATTATCTGTGATGCTATCACCACAGCTACCCTTGGCAAACTTGTAAAGTAGGCAGTTTGTCACTGATGTCATCAACTTCCCTTTCTTGAAAGTCCTACACTTTTCAGATAGTCACTGCCTTGTCTTTTAACCTCACCCTTATAACAAAACCTTATTTCCCTATCAAAATCATACCAGGAAAAGGTCTGTGGTCACAGGATCATTTTATCTTCATGTAAATATAATATTAGCTCATATCAAAGAAAACATGTTATAGTGAACCAAGAACTAGCCTCCAAGTCAGTAAGAGCTGAGCCCAAGGCCTATACCTTATACATATTGCTTATGTGATCTTGGCAGGTAACAGCTTCTTGACCAACCACGACTGCAAGCTACAAATAATGATATGTATGGTACAGTTTCCTTATCAGGAATTTCTTATACCAATGAAGTCATAGGTCAAGCTTTTGACCATAACTCTCCAGAAGATTTCTGTACCATCTTGGGGCAGTATGGTGATAGACAGTGTCTTCTTCATGCCCTTAAAATAACACCATGGATAGCTACCTACATCAATGCATTAGTTTATTGCTAACTACATCACTCACTGACCTTAATGATCACATTACATTCTTGCATCTATCCAGCTCTAACCTCTCTCCTGACCTCCAGTCTCACATCTCCAATTGCCTATTGGACATCTCAAACTAGATGTGCAATAGACATCTTAAATTCAACATGTCTAAAACTAAATTATCTTTTCCCCCAAACCCTCTCTGCTTCTTGACTTTCCAATAATTGACCAGTGTACCACCATCCTCCCAGCCCCTAAATTCTCAACCTATGTGTCATTCCTGACTCTTCTCTCTCTCATCCCCCATATCTAACTAGTTGTCAAATCCCATTGATTCTAACTTCCTGATTTTTGTAGTTCAGTCTTTTCAGTTATGCCTAATTCTTCATGACCTTATTTGGGGTTTTCTTGGCAAAGATACTGGAGGTATTTGCCATTTCCTTCTGTAGCTCTTTTTACAGATGAGGAAATGGAGACAAGCAGAGTGAAGTTATTTGCCCAGGGTCACATAGCTAGTAAGTGTCTGAGACCAGATTTGAACTCAGGAAGATGAGTATTCCTGACTCCAGGCCTGGCACTCTATCCACCTCACCACCTAACTGCCCAATTTCCTGATTATCTCTCATATATACCTCCTTCTCCTTCCTGAAACTGCCACCAACCTGGTGCAAGTCCTCATTACTTCACTTCTGTATTATTGCAACAGCTTTTTGACTGACCTCCCCGCATCAAGTCTTTTTATATTCCAGTTCATTCTTTACTCAACTGTCAAACTGATCTTCTTAAAGCACAGATCTGACCATATCACCAATCCATCCTTCCATTTGATAAGCTTCAGGATCAAATATAAAATCCTGTGTTTGGCTTTTAAAGACTTTTATAACCTGGCTCCTTCCTACTTTTCCAGTCTTCTTATACTACACTCTTTCTCAACCACATCCACCCTAACCCCCATTCTTGATGAGCCAGTGATACAGGCCACCTTTCTATTCCTCAGACAAGGTATTCAATTCCATCTTCTGACTGGGTATTTTTACTACCTGCCTCCCATGCATGCAATTGTCTCATTGCTTATCTCTTCTATCTTCCCTGGCTTCCTTCAAGTCTCAGCTAAAATTTCATCTTCTGTAAGAAGCCTTTCCCAATCCCCGTTAATATTTGTATCTTCCTTCTAATGATTACCTCTGATTTATCCTGTATATATTTTGTTTTTGTTTTTACCTTTGTCTTTCTTTGTAGCTCTAGTGCTTAGCATAGAGTCAGGCACATATGATGCGCCTAAGAAGTGCTTGTTGACTTACCTTGACCAGAATTATTTCTCATAAGGAAAACCACCAGACTTTCTTTAAAATATCATTCTTAGTTGCTCCTGTCAAAACTATTAAGTCAGAAATCCAAAATTTCCTAGTAGAGTAGCCCAACAGCCAATAGGCTGCCTCAGCGAGTAGTGAATTTCACATCATTGAAAGTCTTCAAGCAATGGCTGGATGACCACTCAATGGAGATATTGTAGAGAGGATTCCTATTTGGGTACAGGTTGGTCTAGTTTAGTTCTAATGTCCCCTTGAACTCTGAAACTGAATGATTTTGTGGTTCTAAAATAACTGCTAGAAACTGATCTCAGTAGGTTCCCGCTATAATTAGGATCTGTTGAGACATGTTCTCCTACATGTCTCCTAGTTCATAGAATATATATTCTTCATAATCCCATATGAAATCTGAGTAACCGTTTAGTAAACAGGATCTTTCTGGTTTTCAGAGTCATCTATGACAACATACTCACTGAAGTTGTGATGGTACATAACAAGAGAATGCCCTGCTTTTCTCCCCCTCCCTCCCATTGTTATTCCTCCTTTGTTAAGAGTATCCAGCAATGAATATCTTTTAATAAATCCTTCCCTCAACTACACATGTATAACCTGTATCAAGTTGCTTGCCTTTTCAATGAGGGTGGGCGGGGAGGGGGAAGGGAGAAAATTTGGAACCCAAAGTTTTAAAAACACATGTTAAAAAAAAATTGTTTTCACATACAACTGGGAAATGAGAAATACAGGAAATGGGGTATAGAAATCTATCCTGCCCTACAGGAAAATAGAAGGTGAAGGGGATAAGAGAAGGGGGGGAGATAGAAGGGAGGGCAGATTAGAGGAAGGGGTTTACAGAATGCATACCATCTTGGGGTTGGGGGAGGGATGAGATGGGGAGAAAATTTTAAACTCAAAATCTTGGGGAAGTGAATGTTGAAAACTAAAAATAAATAAATTAAAAAAAAAAGAAATCCTTCCCTCTAGCCTTTGAGATAACCCCTACCTCTACCCAGATCCTAAAGTGGAGGGGGTAGGGAAAGCATATGTTGCAAAACTCATTTTAAATATGTGTGCTTCTTATACCAATCTTCAGATTGTTGCCAAAGAGATTAAAGGAATCAGTTTATTGCCATTGTTTTGCATGTGGTTGTGTCCCACTGTGAGATCTAGTCTCACTTCATGAAACTAGATCACTCCTTCTGTGTCATCTATGTCTCTCTTCATAGCTCTTGATGAGATCAAACATATGCTGATTGTTCATTTAAAAAAGATCTGGTTCTTATGGCCAACCTATAAGCAGACATTTGAAGTTTAAATTTATCCCATTTGTAGATGAAGACATTAATTTATGGCTGGTTGGCTGTTAGACTTCATTCTTTGCCTAGATCTAAACCATACCATACCATCCAGCCTGAACCTTTCAGGAAGGTCTTGTCTATTATTATTTTTATCTGAGGGTTTATGTCACATTTTTACCATACTCCTTTAGGCTTCAATAAGCCTCAGCTGAGGCTTTTCTGTTGCTAAGGGTAGGAATATAAGGAACTGACTCCAGTCTTGGTTATAAAATAAAAGTTTTATGTGGGAGAACTAGTCATGAGAAAGCCTGTCTCCTGGGTATGGCATGGAGTTTTGTCATTTTCCTTTTTTTTTTTTTCTTTACTTGTGACTAGTCCATGGCACTGAGCTTGGATTATTACTTTGGCCATATTAAAAAAAAAAAAAGCTTCTGGATGATACTTAAATAGAGAAGCATTGAAAGAGACTCTAAATGAATTCCTAGATTCCAATGCAGCATTTATTTCAAAGTGGGCACTTTTCAGATATCCCAACAAGTCTATTTGTTCTATTGCTGATATATTAAAAAAACAAGACTGAGCCACCAGACTGATTATTAATTTTCTTGCTGTATGTTACAGAGCACTGTGGAGCTACACAATCAGAATCAGCCCCTTGACTTTGGGTTTTAAAATGCTAAAGTAGAATCAAATTCCATATTGTTTGCCCTGCATAACAGCCACTGGGATTAACTCACTGTGAATGTTTAACTTTTTCTCATTTTTCTTAAAGAAAGGGCCCTGTGTTATGCCAATTTCTGTCTTCCCTAAAATAGTAAAAGAAAGGGAAATGACTGCAGAATGCTATTTTCATTTATTACTTCCTTCTTAAAAAGCATCAGCATATGTTTTGACTCTTTTTTTTTAAGTTCTCAAGAGGTGAATGACTGGCCGTTGTTGTACTGTCTTCCTTACACCCATAACAGCCTGTCAGAAAGGGCCAGAATGGCCAGTCAGTCAAAATACAGAAAACATTTTAAAGGTTCCAAGTGGGGCCGTCTAAATCTGTCTTTCACAAACCAGACTGAACTTTCTGATTCTTGATGCCTTCTTGTGATCAAAAAAAAAAAAAAAACCCAAAAATAAAACAGAGTAAGAAGGAAGTACAACATAAATTTTCCTTGTGAAAATAAAAAATAATGAGAAGGGAAAGGAAGGTAATTTTTGTGGACATAGCTTCTTGGAAACAAAAATATATATTGTCTTGGGAATAGTGCATCGATATGTCATATCTTTCTTGGCATACTTAGAGTCAGGAAAACACTTCCTTTACAAATAGGGCATAGAAGTATTCTCTGTTCAATTTAAAGTGGTAGTAAAATACTTTCCAAGAAGGAAAAGTTTAATATTTGATGAATATTGAACATCTATTTTGTTGCTCTACATAAGTCGTGACTGGTGGCTATTAGAAAGTTCTGCCAACTCTCATTTTATTTTACCCCCAAAATTGCTTTTGTTGGATTTCTTCTCTATTTTCTATTTTCTACAGAAACTTTACCTTCTATAGGAAGCCTTTCCTGGTCCATCTTAATGCTAGTATTCTCCCTCTGTTCATTATCTTCAACTAATTCCATGTATATCTTATTTGCAGGAGCAACTAGGTGGCACAGTGGATAGAGCACTGGGCTCGGAATCAGGAAGAATCATCCTCATGAGTTGAAATTCGGCCTTGGCCACTTACTAGTTATGTGACCCTGGGCAAGTCACTTAATCCTGTTTGCCTCAGTTTCCTCACCCATAAAGGAAATGGCAAACCACTCCATTATCTTTGCCAAGAAAACCCCAAATGGGGTCATACAGAGTCAGATGCTACTGACACAAATGAACAAATATCTACATAGTCGTTTGCATGCTTTTCTACATTTCTACATAGTCGTTTGCATGCTCTCTTCTCCTTTAGACTATGAGCTCCTCAAGGACAGGAACAATCTTTTTGCCTTTCTTTTTACATCCCTAATGCTTAGCACAGGGCCTGGCACATAATAAATGCAAATGGCTAATAATTGTTTATTGACTGCCTGCTTTGGATTTAGATCTAAGATTTTTACACACAAGTGTTACTCTGAATATAATTAAAAATTACTTCTTATATATGGTGAAAAAAAAAAATCAACTGCCTAGCTCCATGTTTTTGAGCATTGAGGTTGAATTAGAGCATTTAAAAAAAATTATGTGGGATATATAAGAAAGATACTCATTTTTACAAATGTTGTATTATGAGGCGTGAAAGCAAAGCCCTAAATTCTTAATACTAACAACGAAAAAATATACCCAGCAGTACCATGTGCCCCTTGCCATTCACAAAACATATGCTAATTAGAGGTAAATATCATCTATCCATGACTAGACTTGCAAAGTCAGATTTGTTTTATAAACAGCAAAAAAGTATGCTTGCCACTATACACAGCATAGTCACCATTGACTTTCAGAATGTAGGTAAATGCACAGTGAAATAATTTTTGCTAGACATAGTCTAGTTTTCCCTCCCCATACCAATGAATTTTTCAGGGGCAGTTAGGTGGCATGGTGAATAGAGTGTCAGGCCTGGAGTCAGGAAGACTCTTTTTCCTGAGTTCAAATCCAGCTTCAGCCACTTACTAGCTGTGTGACCTGGGCAAGTCACTTAACCCTCTTTGCCCCAGTATCCTATTTGTAAAATGAGCTGGAGAAAGAAATGGAGAACCACTATAGTATCTTTGCCAAGAAAACCCCAAATGGGGTCATGACGAATTGGACACAACTGAAAAATGACTGAAGAACAACCACCATTGAATCCTTTGAGGAAGAAAAGTCTACTGAGACTCAGGAAGGAATTATTACCTTTGAAGAGATATCCAAAATAAAGTGAAAGAAAATAAAGTGTATGTTTATAATATATATATGTATATGTATATATATATATAATATATATACATACATATGTATGATACAGGAATATATTCCCAACTGTGTATATATATTATGCCTTATATTTGAGCATATGGGGGAGGCTGGCAGGTGGGAAAGGGCCTAAACCTGTGTGATTTTTTTCAGTGTAAGCATCTCCTGGTGGGGTAACTCCCTCTACCAATGCAGATGGCAATTCATCACTAACATCTAGTCTTAGAGAGTTTGCCTGAATCACTGAGAGGTTGAAGAACTAGCTAACATGTCACAGAAGCCACCGGACACAGAATAGTGATTATGTGTATAGGGCAAGATTTGAACCTAGTTCTTTCTGACACAAAACCTGGCCCTTTGTCCACCATACCATACTGTCTCTAGCTTTATACTACATGTGTATAAAATAGGGAAAGGAATTGAGTCCATAATCTTATTGGTAGAGGGGAAGAAACTCTATCAATGGAGGCCAGTATCTCCTTTGCACTTAAAGAGCATTGCCTAGATCTCTGAGAAGTTAAGTGACTTGACCAGGGTCACATAGTCAACGTATGTCACAGGCAGGATTTGAACCCAGGTCTTCCTGGCTTCAAGGCCAGATCTTTTTTGCACTATGACCCACTACATCTACACAAATATAAGTATCTAATTAGCTAGCTCTTATATCTAGCTATCTTATATGTATGTGTGTGGATATAGATATAGATCATATGGATATGGCTATGGATATGGATAATATACTCAGCACACATGATACAGCAATCACAAATCTATTTGTAAAAATTCTCAAGAAGACATAGGTCCTGGAGAACATTCAGAACATAGTATATATAACATGCAGAGTATATATTATATATATTTTACATTTTAATATCACAAAACCCACTAATATATTTCAAATATGTTTTAGCCTTCTGAATTCTATGGGCCATGTTGGCAAATAGCAATAATGTTCCCCAATTTCAAGGTATTATTTTTACTGAGCTACTCAAGCTGAAAGAAGCCAAACTAGCTGATGCAGAGACAGAGACACAGATAGAGACACAGAGAAAGAGAAAGAAAGCTCTATATTTCTCTATATTTCTGATATCTTAATATTAGAGGATATACAACTTTGTACCAAGCCTAATGTCACTATTTCTAGGAGTAAGACAGAATGACTTTTGGTCTAATGGTGCTCTTCCCTTCAGTGTTGCTTCCTTCACATCTGGTCGCCAAAGAGTCTCTCCGTCACCCTGCAGCCTGCTAATGAGATCCCCCATTTAATTAATACCATAAGAATTTTAATTCTGACTGAATCAATTTAACGTGATGTGATTTTGTCAGCTCTATTCCCCAAGTAAAAAGTGAGCCTGATGCTTATTACATACATCATTTCACGGGCCCTGCATTCCCTGCTGACTTAAACAAATTCTAATTAAGACTAATTAAAGCATCATTTATGAAAGCGCTTGTGATAGCTATGCAAACATTCTGGGTGGGTATGCTTTGCATAATAATTATCCTGGTTAATATTAAGGCTAGGTCCTTGGCAATTACGTCTTTGAAACAGAGAGTTATTCTGAATTTAGCCCTTTTCAGTGTGAGCAATTAATAAAAGAAAAAAAGTGCTAAATTTATGTAGTGACTTCATTAACAAAATAAATTTAGAAGTAGTAGTATTGTTTGCATTTTTAAACTAAGCATAATTTTTAACCCAGAGACAGTTATTAAAATAAAAGGGTGTAAATTCCTTGGTCTTATAAATTTATTATAGTCAGCCAGGGGAAAAAAATGCCCTTTATAAGATGCTCCTAGAATTTTTTAAAAACCTTTTTAAGCTGGGAAGTATATTATATTCTTAAAAACAACAAATAGACTAAATAGACAAAAACAAATAGATATGCATAAGAAAACAGAGTTATCAAAAACAAGTTGTATTTTAAATACAAGATTTGCACTATTTTGAATATCTCAAGATGGAATCAAGCAAGCTAAAGAGTTACCATAGCAGATTAAATTCTTGAGTGTTACAATGACTATTGATAGCCCTAAATGTACAGGGGAAAATGCTTCCTGACACCTGCTGAGTTCTGTGAAATTAAAAATTCTTCTAGCATTCACAGTTTGCATTACCTTTGTTTTTAAAGTCTCTATTATAATGTCACTACTCATGGAACAGCAGAGTTGAAATGTATTAGAATATTGTAGGTACCATTTGCCTTTCAAACTACCATTTGCTGCTCGTGAGGACTTTATAGCAGGGTCACTTGAAGTTGGAGGTTTCAAGAGGTGAATGGGAAGGATGAATGAAGGAAAAGCATGGCTCCTTTATTAAATGGGAAAGACAGGTTGATAATATATGGCATCAATAAGGCAGAAGCCTTTAATGCTTCTTCCACCTCTATCTTTACAAATAAAGTGCACAGCGAAGAGGGGCAGGAAATACACAGAGGTGGAGGGCCAGGAAACAAAATGGAGCTGGGTGAAGTCATATTTAAATAAGCTTGAATGTATTCAAATCTAGAGGCCCTGATGCCTTTCATTCAACCTCATGAAAAATCTTGCTAAAGTTCATAAAGACACTACTTCCATTTCTGAGAATTCAGTAAGGCCTAGAGAAGGTCTTGAAATTTATTAGAGAATCGCCTTATCATAATGTGAAAAGAAACAGGGATACCCTCTAAATTTAGCATACATGCTTAGCAACATATAAACAATAAAATCTATTTGTAAAAATTCTCCAGAGAGCACAGATTCCTGGGTAACATCCAGAATTGTTTGATTGTAAACAATTACTAACAGATTAACAAACTCTTAGGACTGAAAAGAGAGAGACAATAAGACAGTAGCAAAACTTTGAATTCTATACCAAGCATCAAGAACCTGGAAAGATAAGATTTGATATAGATTTCATAATGCCTAAGACAGTACATTAGTGACCTAGATCAGGTTAGATGCAGAGGATGGGTGTATGGGAATCTCTCTCACTGTGGGAAATACAACAAATGGTATTCCACTTAAGGAAAATGGTGCTGTGGAGAGAACATTGACTTTGGAATCAGAAGACCTGGGCTCAAATCTTAGCTCTTGCTCTTACTACCTATATGATTTCTGTCATTACCTATATAACCTTGGACAAGTCACTTCCCCTATATCAGTTTCCTCACCTGTAAGAAAAGGAGATTAGACTAGATGACCTCTAAGATCCCTTCCTTAAGTCTATGATGCTGTGACCTTCTCTGAAATCATAGCTCCTTAGCACCAAGAGTGGTCTTACAATTACTCATTATCAAACCCTAGGACCAGAGTCACTTCATAGTGTTATTAATAAACTGGATGTTGATGACTAATGTGAAAATATGTTTAATAGGAATTATATATATATATAGAATATAGCCTATATCAGATTGTGTGCCGTCTTGGGAGGGGAGGTGGGGAGAGGAAGAAAAATTTAAAACTCAAAAGGTGATGGAAGTGATTGTTGATAAATCAAAATAAATTAATAAAAAAACAGCATTCAAAAATACAAATTTAATAAAATAAATGTATGCTAATCCAAAAATTTTTAAAATGTAAAAAATAAACTGGATGTTGGAATAGAAAAACTGCTATTCATGAAGCTTATAAATGACATCAAATTGGAAGTGAAAATCAGTATCTTAGAAAATATGACCAGGAATCAAAAAAATCTTGGTAACTGGAATAATTTGAAAGTCAGAATAGACTTCATTATGGGAAAGTTTCTTCATTAAAGTTAGGTGATGGTGAAGTCTCAAAGGTTATTAGTGGAATACAATCTTTGGAAGGCCCAACAGCTTGAAAAAGTATTGAATATAGACCTAAGATTACTCTATAGCCTGAGGACTAGTCTAGGTAAGTTGGGAGAGGCTCAGTCCAGGAAGCTGGCCACCAGGTGATAATTAGTTTTGAATCCTGGAATTACTGAAGGCCATTGACTAAGGCATAAGGAATTGAGATCTCCATCAGTGAAAGACCACTCATACTAATGAAGTCATAGAGGTTTTCTAAGGTTGAAGTAACTTTAAGTTCATAATACTACAAGAGAGTAAGAACAAACTGTACAAATATAAGCTAAGAAAGGACACACTCCACAAAAGATTTTCAGTCTCATCGTGTGCAAAAACAGGAGCCCAGCCATTCAGTTTTTAAAAATCAAAGATAATACCAAAACAAAAATAGCCAGTATAAAGCTACTGTACTAATTTCATAGCAATTTTTGTATGTATCCAGAATACTGAGTGCTCATAACTAAAGTCAGATGTGGAGAAATATGAGCTTGATGGATTTGAGAGAGATAACATGCTAGCTGGGAAAATAAATACGACTTAAAGTGATTCAAATAGTTGTTAAATTTTAACTTTAAAACTGTAAATAATGGTACATTAATAAATAACAGGGTGGTTTATATCATGGATTACTCCATTATTCGGGATTTTACACAGAGGATGGAGACTAGTTAATCTTGGAGAGAACTGGCTGCTGCAGTGGAACGAAAGCTCCTGAAAAGAAGAAACTGTGTTGGTTTTGTGTTTGTAGACCCTTTTCCTAGGACAGTTCTTTGCATGTAGCAGGTACTTGTTGAATTGAATTGTGATTCATAACAAAAAGGAAATTTGCTAAATATCAGAATAAGATCTTTAGGCTCAATTTAAAATTCTAGATGTCTATCAAGAGATCATTTAGTTTGACCTCCTACCCCTGAATAAGCGAATGCTTAAACCAAGTAGGCAACCTATGGCTTTGATGCCAATGAGAGAGAGGGAGAGAGAGAGAGAGAGAGAGAGAGAGAGAGAGAGAGAGAGAGAGAGAGAGAGAGAGAGTAGACCTATGATTTCATGAGTGGACAGAATTCCCAAGGAAGAAAATTCTCTCTTCAATGCAGTTTGGCAACTATTCTATAAATTATGGTGCTAAAGAGTTACCTGAAACACAGAAAGGTTGAGATTTGTCTGAGGTTGAACAGCTGCTGCATGCGAGAAATAGGATTTGAACTCAATTTATCCTGACCCTGAGCTCAACTCTACCCACTACATCCTGCCTCCTTTCTAAATAACTTCAAAGATTTTTTTTAAATCTGGCTGCTTGAAGGTGATAATCATACTCTTTCCTCTTCGAAGAGTGAACCTGAACAAGCATATATTAAGTGGCTACTATATGCACTCTTTTTGTTTTCTCACAACCCTTCCCTGCCAGCATTGATTTTTTATAAATTTTAATTTTTCATCATGAGTATAAAATGAATATTTATTTTACTTTTCATTTCCTTCCTTGCTAACAATATCAATAATTTCAAGTGATTATTAATATTCCTTTTCCATCTTCAAGATCTGTCTGTTCCATTCTTTGGTGGAACCACATATTCATTGGAAAATAGTTTCTTCTTTGAATGTCATACAAATGTGGTCATTTTGATATGCAGCACTTCTGTCTATAATATTTCTTGATTTTTCTTCTTTGTTAGAATTGTTTACATCATCAGAATTGTTGTTGTTACTTGTTAATAATTGTTGTAATATATGATTTAAATTAGTTTGTTGTACTTGTTTTTAAAAAGAGTGAATCTGTAAATTGTTATTGAATATAAGAGAAAATTATTGTGTTATGCTGCATTCAGAAAATGATAAACAGAAGTATGTATAGAATGGTTTTACATATATATATGTATATGGGAGAGGGGAGAGGGAAGAAAAAAAGGAAAAAAGTTACAGGATAACTTTATTATATATTTAATAGGAAAAGCAAGTTGTACATAATAGATTTGCAGTTTCATGTACTATAATCATTTTTTTCCTACTGTACTATATTATGGAAATACTTGTTTTCTTTCTTAAGTTCAGAATAAAATAAATTTAAAAAGAAGTAATGAAAGGGAGAGATTAAAAAAAACCTGAAAAGACTTTTATAAATGTATACAACCCAAAGTAAGAAGAACTAGGAGAATTGTTTATATAATGACTGCAATATTTTAAAGGAAAAGAACTCTGAAAGACTAAGAATTCTGATTTAATAAATACTTGTTGTCTTGATCATCCTGCAAGATCTCCTCAGCTTTCGGACTCTACCTCATTAGTACCCTCTGCCTCTCTGACTGGAGGGTGGGGCCATAAACTCTAAACCTCTATTTAAGGAGAGAGCTCAGCCCAGACATTTTATTTCTCACCAAGCTGCACTACCTTGGGACTTCTCTGACTGACTTTTCCAGCCTGCCCCTGCTTCTGGTACCTTCTTCTCCTACCCCACCCCTACTCTTCAACTTCCCTTTGTGTTTTGTCTTCCCACATTAGATTGACTAGAGGTAAGAGATTGTCTTTTTTTTTGGGGGGATTTTTATTTATATCCCCAGGGCTTAGCACAATGTGCATCACATAGTAGGCACTTAATAAATATTTATTAATTATTGACTATTGATTGATTAATTGCAGTCATGACTCCAGAAGACAGATGATGAAGCATATTTCCCATCTGTTGGCAAAGGAGTGATGAACCTGAGGTGCAGAACATTTTCAGACAACCAAAGTGTGAATCTGTTTTGCTTGACTATAACTATTTCTTACAGGGGAGAACTAGGCAGAGAGAGGCGGGGATGGGAAAGAGGGAGGAATGATAGCAAGGCAGAAGAAAAGAAAGAAAATGCTACTGATGAAACATTTTAAAATACACAGAAAAGAACAGAAGGAACTTTATAAGGAGACACAAACATTGTAGAGTTGATTGTTGAATATTCTAATATTTAGAAAGAAACCATCTATGCATACTAGAGATTCATGGTTTCATGGAAATGTTCATGTTCAATTGTTGTGAAGCTGAACATTTATTAAAAAGCAAACCTATAATAACGACACTTTTTCAGGACATTCTATCATTTCTGTAGACACCCAGGAAAGAAAGGAAGTCATTTCATACTTGCTACACTGGGAAACATCTTTAGTCCATCCCCAGGTAAGCACCAGAAGGAGCAAACTAAGCATATTTTCTATCAATAATGCTCAATAACTAAGGGTCATTCTGAAAAGCTCTCTAGCTCTCTCTCTCTCGCTCTCTCTCTCTCTCTCTCTCTCTCTCTCTCTCTCCCCCTCTTTCTCTCTCTCTCTCCCATATATATGTATGTATGTATGTATGTATGTATATACACATATGTATGTATATATACGCACATACATATACACATACATATGTGTGTATACCTATATACATATATAGCTATATGCCAATGTTGTATGTGAATGAAACACTCTAGGATCTTTTTAAGGAATCCAGATAACTAGCATTTCAATTTTTTAAAAAAATTAAAAAGAAATTTTTACTTGTCAAAATTCCCATCTTTCCATTATGCTAATAAATATTTGAGTAATAGTTGAACCTTGGTCTTTCTAATTCCAAGTTAGGAAGTACTTTATCCACTGTGTAATTCTGCTTCAATTTAACAAACATCTCTTATATACAAGGCACTATGCTAGATGCTGGAGATTAAAAAAAAAATAGAAAATGTCCTTGGCCCTGAAGAGCTCATGTTCCATTGGAGCCTAGATTACTGCTGAGCCATTGACTTAATAGTTAAAGAGTGAAGTACCTCATCTGTTTGTGCCTCATTTTAACTTGTCTGTAAAAATAAGAATGAAAAGACAAATGACTCAGAGCTTTAGGAAAAAGAGAAGTAGCTCACAGTCAGTCAATAAACATTGAAGAAACACCTCAGAAATAGTGAAGGTGGGGTGGAAAGGCCAAAAAAGAGAATTTACCATTTGTTTTCCTTTGAGCACTCTAGGTTTGGTTGGATTTAACTTTATCAAGTGAAAAGTCCATATGAACTAACGTCCCCTTTCTCTATTCTCCAGTGACTAAAAAGCTGTAGAAGCAGTTTCTTTGCCCAAGTGGAAGTGAGCCTGTTAAGGAAGGGTTAAACTGACAATCCAAAAGGAATTTCTATTTGTTCAAATGAAAATTTAGTCTTGAAGTATAATGTGAAGTAATCAGTTAAAAGAAAAGGCAAACCCTATCCGGTGAGGCAGCAAGAACTAGAAGGAAATGTATTTTGAAATGGAAAACACTAAAGGGAAGAAGAGAGGAGCAGAAGTTGATCTTGGAGTTTCTCTCCCAATAGATACAGTGGAGACTTGATCATTCCATGATGTATTACAAAGTTTGGAAATGGTCTAGGCCAGACCTGCACAACTGGGTAGGTATGGGCCAAAATTAAAATAGGCTAAATTTCTTCAGGCTGCAGATAGGTTAGACTAGAGGCAGAGATGGTTGGTTGCTACAGGTCATGTGACAAACAACAGAGTGCACAGTGACAACCCTATATTTTTCAGGGGCCACCAGAAATCCTTTGGCGAGTTGAAGCAGCCCCTGGGCCACATGTTGTGCAGGCCTGGTCTAGGCTGTTCCTCCCTTCTCTCCTCCTACCTTTCTTTTGATCACGTCATTGTTTTCTCGGCACCTTCAACAGTAGAGGGGCAGAGGCTGAGAGACTCATAGATCTGAACTTAAGGGTCATCTAGTCCAGCCCCTCATTTTATAGATGAGGAAGCTGAGACAAAGAGAAGTGAATGAATAAACGAATAAGTGAAAAAAAATTATTGCCTACTACGGGTAAAGCAATGTGCTAAGCCTTGGCAAGACAGTCTCTGGTTTCAAGAAATTCATCTTTTAATGGAGAAGACAAGAGATATATAAGTTTTCAGCTAAAAGTCAGATGGGAGGGCTTCATGGCCTTTAGGGTGCAGCAGCAAAGTGGATGGTGGTGCATTTTCCTTAATGTTATTTCCACTGATAAAGCCTTATCTTTCTGATGCTGAACCAGTTGACGGTGTCAAGGATATTTTCGAGAAGAACTTTCTTTTCTGGATTTTCAGTAGCCATGGCTGTCAAGAATGCAGAGGGCAGCAGCACGACAGAAGTGATTTCCTGGTCATATCTCCATCATTCCCTGGATGATGACTGTGGGTCTGAGAAGGAAGGGGAGCCAGTGGTCAGCACTGCTAATCCCAGGTGTTACGGATTGTCTCCATAAGGGTCTGAGGGGAGGTGGTAGCAGTGATTTGACTCCTCACACATCACTTCCTGTCTCTCACTTATTGTGCCTTGATGCTTCACCTAGGCCATCTTGTTTGGAAGTGAAATTACTTGCCCAAGGTCAAGCAGTTCAGGGGATTTGAACTCGTCTAAATGAATGACTCAATGAATCAATGAATATTTATTAAGAGTCTGCTATGAGCCAGGCACTGTATTTTCCAGCTCACTTTCTAATGCACCATACTAAAAATCATAAATCAATCCATTTCACTACATGTCAGCAGCTGTGACAAAAGCCTTGTGGGGAGCAAAGCAGCAACTTGCAGCTGAATGAGGGCTGAGGATTATCTGTACACTTTGGTTAGTCTTTCTCTACCTGAACCTCATTATCATGGATAATTTAGAATTGGCTCTTTTCAGTTGCCCTGATGTTGCAAAAGGTGGTCCCTGCCCATCCCTTAAGTCTCTGGGTACAACTTATAAACATTGCAGATGGAAATGATATTGTTTAATTAGTGAATATTCAACAGGATGAACCCCAAATCAAAATATCAATATGCATTGTATAAACAGAAGAATTTAGAAATATATGTTAATTGTATCTAGTTAATTTTTAACAGCTTCTTGGTATATTAGCTTTCTAGGTTGTACTCTATGCCTTCCCAGTATTACTCTATTGACAGGCAGCTGGTGCAGTAATAAAACTGCTATTCCCATATCTGCCAAGGGCTCAGAGAGAGATGAGTACAAGACAGATATCTACCCACTCACCATTTAACGTGTACCGTTTCCTACTGAACATGCAGATGGCATGGCGGTCCCAGATTTCATTTGAGTTAATCTAATCCCTCCACTGCTCCCACTAGAAAGGAGGGCATTAGCAGCCATATGTCAACCAGATTTGTCAGATTATTCATTACAATTAATTGCTGTTCTCACTTAAGGCCTTTAAGGCTGTGAATTGCTCTGAATTCTATTGCAAACACAAAATTATGAGTAAAAGACTTTAGCCTTGTCATTCAAATTTCACGCTGACCTTTATCAGCTTTTGGCTTTTCCATGGGTGCTGGGCTGAAAGCTTTCTAATTGGTGTTCCATTTCTTCCTCACTACAGGTAAGCTGTCGGGCTAGGCAGTAAGTATGACCAGAAAGACAAGAGGAAAAACTCTCAGTTCCCAGTAGACAGTATTTAACTGCCAACTAATAATACATTAGTAGGGTAATGAAATGAGCTAGATGTCATAATGACCCCATATACTAATTAAACCTCCAAATACTGCAGATTTTTAAGACGTTTTCTGTCCTAGAAAGGCTTATTTTTGGAACCGCATTTCTTTTTTACATTGTTTCATTATTCCAGCTCTTTTGTAAGTTATTATGGGTGATCATTAGAAATTAACCAAATTAATACTCACACCTTTGCACACCAAGGGGGAATGCAGACTGCAGACTCCAGGAGGCTGATCTCTCCCATTGAGTCCTTTTAACATGCATGTGGGACCAAGCAGGTTTCTGAATCTAGAGCTCAACAAAAGTTATCCTTGTACTCCTTAGGTTTGCTCTGGACTTGGCATCAGGCCTCAAAGCAGCAACCCTCTTGCCCTAAGCTCTCCCTCGCTTTGTCAAGGCACTGGAGAATATACTGCTTGATTTTGGTTGAGTCCTGCTGCCTGTTAAACTCCACCCAAGCAGTGGTTAGATGAAACCTGTACCATTTGATTAGACTATCATCAGAGGGGCCTTGATTACCAAGAAGTGTCTGTCATTGAGATTATTAAGCCACAGTGGGACTGCTCTGATTAATACTTTGTTTGCAACTTCAGGCCAGTGATCGTGTCAGATGTTTCACAAATCTTGACATAAAGGTTTTATTAAAGACCTCCTAAACAGGATAGGTTGACAGCTTTGACTTCTAGTGTAGGGGTGTCCTTCTTTATCTTTAAAGTTCTTGTTAGCAGAGTAGTTTAAGGGTCACGTCTGGGTGGGATTGAAGGGGAGGTGAGGAAATAATGCATTTATTCAGTTGGATTGTATCATTGTGGTCACTGTCAAATGGGAGTTTAACCATTCAGATGTTGGGGACATTGCTGTAACACCAAGAAGAGCATGTGAGTAAACGTAAGTATACTCTAAAACAGCCACAGTAAGACAGCTTTTTCATTGCTTCATTAAAACAAACTTCTGCAATAAAAAGAATAGCATGCAGCAATTAATCCCTGCATACATACATACATACATACATACATATATATATAAAGCATACATACATAAAAATGCATATATGTATAATATATATCTATACATACATATTATATATGTTGCATATATACATATTATACTTATATACATATACATACATATTATGTAGGTATATAATATATATCTATACATACATATTAAACTAGTAGTAGATTTTTAAAGGTATCAGGGAGGCTGGCCAAAAGCTCCATAGTTCCATTTTACTTCCTCTTCCCCTTCACCTCCCCCCCACCCCTCCCCTCCATCCCCACCCCACTGTACTTGCCTTCTTTATTACATAAAGAATTATTACAATGTCTTCAGAGCCCTGCCTTGGTCATACTGCTGAGGCCAGCAACCTCCCTGTGGGATGGAAACCATTGTCTACTTCTTTATTCAATCCTTGTGAATAGCACAAAAAAATTTTAAGCAGGATTTCTGCTACATCCTGATTGGAGTTGTTCCCTTTGCATAGAAAGAACAAACACAATATAAAACACATAAATATAATTGGCCTTCAGATAATGTATATATGTTTATATTTTTTAGAGTTTGTGTGCAGGGGGGAGGGGAAGTCTTGAAATGAATGAATGAACATGTTGAAAGAATAATTTCCCATTTCTCAATTGATACTGAAGAATATCTTCCCTAACTAGAAACCTGTTGATAGGCTTAAATCTTTTTATGTTTATACCTCTTCCTCCATCTGGTACCTTTTCTACAATTGATAAGATTCTAGTAAGAAAATAAACTGAAGGGAAGAGATGATTTGCTGAACAAACTTTGATGTCACAAGGCTAGCCAATCAAAAAAAAAATTAAGCTACACACAGAAGAAGCAGAGAATGGATACTACAGAAAGATAAGAAATGAGTGCTCACACAAACCAAAAAGGAAAGAAAGGGAGATATCTACGCTTTAAACATTTTTAATGAGAAAAGACCAAAAGCAGAGTGATTGCCTAAGAATATGGAAAAGGAGATAAGAAAGGGGTATGACTCAATTCATAGCCCTTGTGCCTGCTCTCCTTTGCAGCTGTTGTCTAATAAATTGGCTGAGTCAACCATGACTATTGATATAATTAATTGAAACCAAATGCCTCTGGGCAAGTAACTTCCTCTCTCTGGACCTCCTTCATTTTATCTCTAAAATGAGCAAGTTGCCCTAGATGATCTCGAGGTCCCTTGTAGCCCTAAGATTCAATGAATCGATGATTCAAATCAGTAGGTACAGAGACCCACAGAAAACAGGTATAGAACATATCCAAGGCCAGAGGCACATCAGTCTGTTCATCAGAGACTGAAGACCTTTGGGCACAGCTGCAGTAATCTATTGTTACATCTACATAAATTCAACTGGGGATGGTGCAGAGGGAATAGAAGTTAATAATGAGTTTTGCTTCTTTCTTCAAAACATTCAAGCCCATTGTTTTTCAGGGACTATCTGTGTCTTTCTGCCCTTGTAAAGGGAATTGAACTTTAACATTTTTAGGAGTTTTCCCACTAAATATAATCAGTTATTCCTATTTTAATACAAAAACCTACTTCCAGCTCCTCCTTCCTAAACCCATTAAAAATGATTTCTCCTTCCTCAAACAGTTCTGAGATTATTATGTTTTGATCTTTTTCCCATTTAAATTCTATTTTATTTTATCCTTATTTGGGTACATATCAGATGATGATGACTATGATGATGATGATGATGATGATGATGATGATGATGACTATGACAAGTGGCATACAGAGTACTTTAAAGTTTGCAAAGGGCTTTTCATACACACCATCTCCAAAGTCTTAGTGAAGTTTCAAGCTATTGATGATTAAGTCTTTTGGGATTCCCTGTATATTATCTCATTTGATCCTCAGATCATAAGCTTCTTGAGGACTGAACTATATCATATCTTTTTTACCCAATGCCTAGTATAATCCTTTGCAAATAGTAGGTAGTGAATATACAGTTTGTTTGTTGAATTGGAGAGAAAATAAAATGCTAGATGAGAGGTTCTTTCTGGCTCAAGTCTTTGTGAACTCTTAAGAGTGAAATACAGCATCGATATGACCTTATGGTAACTCTTCAATCTCATTTGGGAGGAACTTTTCTGTATTGGGTCTGAGTCTACAGATAAATTCTTTGAAAGTTGATAAAATCCATGCAACCTATTCTGAATAATGCAAAATGGAACAAACTACATTTTTTCCCTCACTAAAAATAAAAATGCTTTGACCTTTCTGGTACTTGTATGACTCCAAAGTGGCTGAAGCACTATATTTCAAGTTTAGAAAAAAATTGAAACTACTAAGAGAAAGTTGAATTACATTTACAGGAAACAAAATATAAACTCTTAAGACTGTCTTCTCCATTTAAGGTTATGATGTATGATTTTCAGTTCTTTACAAACAAAGCCCATCTGTTTTAAGATTTCTTCTACTGAGGGACCCCAAGTTAAAATAGACAGCAAATCTATCACAATCTTTGTTTTCTTCCTTTTACTTAAAAGGATGCAAATAAAATGCAAAATCCCACTCAATGAAATACTATTAGTAAACACCAGTCTTCAGGTGTTTATCATTAGGTCTAACCTATTTTCAGAGAAAGCAAAGGTAGGACCCACCTTATGAACTAAAATTCCACACTGGAAGCCCAGCAGGAAAGGCTTTCAAAAATGAAATTCTGAAAATGCAAAGAGAAGCAACTGAGGGTGAGGGGTAATAAATGGGGGACAAATGATGTGGATTCAAAGGGATCTCATCAATCAACTTAGATTTTTAACACTAGAAGGACCAGAATTTAAGAATACCTCAAAGAATCAAGCTGTGTTAGTCGATACCAGTCATTTTTTAATCCATGAAACAAAGAAAATAGAGACAATAAAATGAAAATTGTTGTACCAAAGTAAAATTACAATATCTGCTTATAATTCTCTATACTGACAGTGTTTTGCACAGATAGGAGAAATTATAGTAGATTATAATAAAACTATTTTTACAATTTTGTGTCAATTGACACGGTCCTTTTCTACAAATTATGTAAGCAGGGGCAGGTAACAAAGGATGAATATAAAAGCATAGCACAGTAATATAAAAATAGAAGGCTTAGTGGTCAGAATAATATGGGGCTAGTAAAGAAAATTAAGAACAACATAAGTTTTTAAAGCTACATGAATATGAGATGATATAGAGATGAAATGTAGATGTAGATAGAGATAGAAATGATATATACAGATAGAGATGATATAGATGTAGACATGGAAAGACCTGCTGATTGGGATGGTTGCAACAATAATAATGGACAAAGGAAAAAAGAGCTGCTCAACTTTTTTTTTGCTTGTTTTCTCTGCCAAGGGAAATTATCTTTGAATAATAAAGGAAAGAACAAAAATGGTCAATGGGGAATTAAGTTCCAAATCAAATCAGGAGGTAGTAAGAGAGCACCAAGCTGCCCTAGATAAGGTCAGCACAAAGAAACTCAAAGCATCAGCCAATGTGACTTGTGAACCACTATCAGTGGATTCAAGAGTTCATAAGAGGCACTTCAAAACAGAAATAGACAAATGTCCCAATTTTTTTTTAAAAGGCAAGAAAATGAAGTCTGCAAATTATGGCCCATCAAGCTTAGCCTAGCAAAATTCTGAAGTATTTTCCTAAAGGGATGGTTAGTGAAAATGTGGAAAAAATAAGTAGTGATTGATTTTATATGGCTTCATCAAGAACAAGTTAAAGTAGACCAACCATTGTAATCTTCAACAAGATTGCTAGATTTATAGATCATGGGAAGGTTATAGATAGAGTTTACACAGATTTTAGCAAAACATTTGGCAGTCTCTTGTGCCATTTTTGAGTTAAAAAAAAAAAGCAAATACATATAGACTAGAAGATAATAGAGTTAGGTACATTTGAAACTGGTTGAATGACCAGACCCAAAGAACAGTCATTAATTGTTCAGTGTCAACTTGGAAGGAGGTCTTTAGTATAGAACTCTAAAATTCTTGGTCCTATGCTACTTAACCTTTTTATCAGTGACTTAAAGAAATAGATGTCATGATTATTGATTTGAAGATAAAAAGCTGGGAGGGCTTAATAATAATAATAAGGATAAGAATAGTAGCATTTACATAGCACTTTAAGATTTGCAAATCACTTTAATTATTATTTCATTTGAGCCTTACAACAACCTTGTGAAGTAAATACTATTAATTTTCCCACTTTATAGATGAGGAAACTGAGGTTGAAAGAGGTTATTAAGTGACTTATCCCAGATTGTATGATATCTGGAACATTGGATGACAGTCAGATTCCAAAAAGAACTTGACTGGATATAATTAATGAAATTGAATAGGAATGGTTTTAAAAGTTTTATACTTGGGTTCAAATAATCAGTTTCAGAAATACAAGACAGAGGAGGTTTCACTAGACTAACAGTTTGTTTGAAAATACAGAATTTTATGGCTTACAATCCAAAATTGTGTCAACAGTGTGACACAGCAGTTAAAAAAAAAGTAATCAAATCTCTGGCCACACTAATGAGGTAGAAGGGTAGAGGAGAGAGCTTCATTTTGCCCCTGGGAGCACCACCTTGGGAGCATTGTGTCCAGTCATGAGTACCACATTTTGGGAGGGATTCTGACAAGCTGATAAGTATTCTAAGGAGGTCAACCAGGATGGTAAAGGGTCTCGAGATCATGCCCAGCAAATATCAGTTGAAGGAACTGGATCTGTTTAGTTTAATAACAGAGGGCTTAGAAAAGATCTGATCAGTCTCTGAAGTATTTAAAGGGTTATTATGTATATAAGATGTTAGACAGTAGAATTAGGCAAAATGAATAGAAGTTACAGATGTTGGCCTGATATAAACAGAAGCTGCCTTACAATTATTACAATTCAAAAGAACACTAAGTTGCCTCAAGAGGTTGTGCTTTCAACATCACTAGGGAACTATGGACAAAGGGAAAATGATCCTATGTCAAGAATGCTATAGAGAAGATTCTGCCCTAGATACCTCTGAGCTTCTTCCTAACTCAGTTTCTTTGAAATTGTGAGTCTAGATCAAGTAGCCAATTTTGCCCAGACATTTTAATGGCAGAACCTTGAGAGAATACTTACATGTAGGGGAAAGGGAGAGAAAGAGGAGCTGGACAGAGAAGGAATTGTCCTAGAGGTTGGAAAAGACCATGATGGTTTAATTCCACAGACCATTTTTGAAGGTGGAAGTGATCAAGCTTCAAAAATGTCAAAAAGATTATAATAGAGCTTTGCTGGGTTTCATCTTCTTCCACCATTCCATTTAGTTACCCTCACCTTTAGAACTGTTGTTCCTCTGAAAACATATTCATTTTGTCATAAAAGGAAAGACCAAGAGCTTAAGAAAAGCTTAAATGATCAGAATCAAGAGTAAATTGGGAAGAGTAGGAAAGATGGCTTAAATGACCAAAATGGAAAAGTTAAAATTCTCAGAGCAATGGGAGCAAAAATAATTGAGGAATTCAGATACAGTGAATCCAAGACTTAAAAAAAAAGGTAGGGAAATTGTTGTGTGATAAACTCATAAGTAGGCAAGAGTAAGTTTTTATGGTTAGTCCTACATACAATATGTACACCATCGCTCTAACATGAAAGTAAAAGGTGGTAGGAACAGATAGTGGATCAATTTCCTGTGTTAGTCTCAGGATGGTGATGTGAATCTAAGATAGCTTGGTTGAAAGAAATTGAAGGGAATAAAGGGGTCTTGGGGTAAAGAGGTAGTTTACTTTTGTGTATAGGATTTTTGCAGGTTGAATGTTTTTAGGAAATACTTGGTTTGTGAAAATTAAGGGAACAAGGCCAAAAACATGACTTAAGCTTTGGCATAATAAAAACTGTAAATAGTGTTTTAACATGAGGCACTGGATCTTCATGTCCAGTTAGCTTCCCATCCTGTACTATTGTCTAGAAAAGAAATTATTTCCTTTTTAATTTTATTTAAGGTACACATACGCAAAGTAGAATTTAGGGTCTGACTTCTCTCCCTAGAGAAATCTGACCTATTAAAATGAACTGACTTTTCATTTTCAAACAAATTTTTAAGTACAAGAATTCCAGCAGAATTGCACATTCAGAACTATGGTAACCATAAAAGGAATTCTAGGATTTTGTTGTTGTTGTTTTGGTTTTGTAGGAAACTCAGAAATTAAAATTTTAAATATAATCCTGTGTGATGTACATCTGATGTTTCTAAGTGTGGAAAAATAGCAACTTCAGCTTTAGAGTGCTGCCATCCTATTTCCTTCATTATGGTTCTTCTCATAAATTCTAACAATATCAAATCTTGAGACAGACCTAATGACATCATCATGCTGCACAAAGGCTGTTAGACCTGCTCATTTTCTCACTGAATATTATGTATTTTTGACATTTTCCCCACCTCTTTCATGTAAGTCCTTGGTAAGTATCTATGACATGTGGTCATTTTTTAATATACTTCATCTTCAACAAATTTCTTTCTCTATTCCTCTGATAAAAAAAAAATTAAACCTGGTTACCTTTGAAGAGCTGTCTTCTTCTTTCCTGGAGTGTATTAATATAAATGAAATTCATTTTGAAAAATATGAGTCCTTACTGTGATTTCTTTGTTTCACAATACATGCATTGTTCTTTTAGCATCCAAAGCTGCTCAGACTCTTATATTTGTCTTTATTTGAAGATTTAAAGTTAGTTCATTTAATCAGGCCAGCTTTAAGCTGGAGAGAAAAATCAAGGCCTGAATTCCATTCTGCGCATACACACCCTAAATCAAAGTAGACATTATTTATCTAGTCAAGAGAACGAAGTGGGAAACTAATTGGGCATGAGGGTAAGGTGCTTTGTGTGCTGAAACACTATTTAATTGCTTTAGTAAAGGAAAAAGTTCCAAAGATGGCTGTAAGATATTCATCCCTAGAGAAGATTAAGTATAGGACAAACATTTCCCTTGGTTGTTTGGGGTGTGGTGCCACCCTGGAATAGGGGACTGGCCAAGATGCCCTTTTGAAGGCTCTTCCAGATTATATACTCTCAGCTTATCTGTTGTCTTGGAGAAGGGAGAACAGAACAGATTATCTTTTTGACAGAGATCCAAAATTCTAAATAAGGCATAGTCTAATAATTACTGTTGTCTGCTGTTAGGACATAGTCATGCTATAAGTCCCTGTAGGAAAATTATGGGGGAAAAGTCCCCAATAGGTGAGTTCACCTCTCAACTTCTTCAAAGTTCCACACTTGGTTCAAAAAAAAAAAAAACACAGAACAAATCAGTTGCACAAGTGCAAATGAGGGAGACATAACCAGATAGGAATTAATGTAAAAAAGGCATTGTGGGGTAGGGAGCAGTGGAGGAATGAAAGTAAGGAGGGCTTTAGTAATCTCCAAGCCCAATATCAAAAGTGTGATATAGAAGGCAAAAGAATCTAACAAAATCTTAGGCCACATTAAGAGAAGCACAGTGTCTAGAACAAGGTAATAATCATTCTTCTGTATCCTGCCCTGGTCAGATCAAGTCTATGGTACTGTGGTCAGTTCTAGGTGACACATTTTATGATAGACATCGACAAACTAAAGAATCTGGAGGAAGGTGATGGATAGTTGGAAAACCTTATCGTTTGAAGATTGATTGAAGAAATGAAGGATGCTTAACCTAGACAAGTCTTTGAATGGACATAATTGTCTTAGTGTATATTTGAGGAATAGGGCAGCTAGGTGGTGCAGTAGATACAGCTCTGGGCTTGGAACCATAAAGACTCCTCTTCATGAGTTCAAATCTGGCCTCAGACACTTACTAACTATGTGACCCTGGGCAAGTCACTTAACCCCATTGCCTAGCCAAAAAAAAAAAGGAAATGGAGTAGGTCAAATCTTCTATGCTAATCAGTAGTGGGATTGAGCCTGTTAATAGTCCCTGCACTTCCAGTCCAGTCTGAGTGAGATAGGAGGACTTTAAAATAAAATTTTCAAAATAAAAATAAACTAACATATGCACATTCATATGTAAATACATAAATACTTATAGATAGATAGTCATGACTGGATAGATTAAATAAAGAAGATATTAATGAAAGTGGGATATTCTACCTTAGATGTTAATGAGTTCCCCATCAATGGAGCTCTTCAAGCAAAAGACAGGAAACCACTTGCTAGAGATGTTAGTTTGAAGGAATTGGACTAGATGGCCTCTGAGGTCTCTTCTAACTCTAATATTCCATTGATCTTATAATTCTGCGACTATGTAGACTAACCAAAAGGACCCTACTTATTCTGGAAAACTTTTCCTGGATCATCCAAAAAAGGTAAATATTGCTGGAAAAAAAGCAACAGGGCACAGTTAAGGAGTGAGGAGACTGTGGTCAAGGGCCAAATCCCACCCACCACCTATTGTTCTATGGTTTACAAGTTAAGAATGGATTTTTCATTTTTAAATACAATAAAACTTTGTTTGAAAACGTAAAAGCCATTCTTAGTTCATGAGCCATACAAAAAACAGGCCACATTTAGTCCTTGGAGAGTCGTTTTCTGATTCCTGCAGTGGAAAGAGGGCCAGTCTGGAGTTAGGAAGACCTGAAAGTATAGCCTCTGTCATATACTGACTATGTGACTCCAGGCCAGTCACTTTTTGTCCCAGTACCACAGACAACACTCTTAAGACTATAAAGTACAGAACAGTCACCAGTCAACATTGGTTGGGGGAATCCCTTAACTGGAATTGACTATACCAATAAAATCACAAGCCTGCACAAAAGAAAAAGCTGAATTCAACCTGGAAAAATGTTTAAATGAGGCTGTTCTTCACCTGGAAATTCAATGCAAATTATCTGTTTCTTTGTTTTGCTGCATTTGTCTGTGCATCTAGTTCTAAACCTTGGAGGTGGGGATCATACCTAGATATTGTATAGCATTCTTTTAGTATTCTATAAAGAGGGTGGAGAAGAAATATGATCAGTGGTGCTTTTTGAGGGGTATATATTTGTTGCATGGGCTGACAGTTCTGAAATTGCTTTGTTTCAAATACCTTTTGTCTCAGTCTACTTCATTTCACAAAATCACAGGAATCACAAGATTTCAGAGTTGCAACCCTCAGTGGTTCAAGTAATCCAACCCCTGATCCCCCTTACTCTGCCCAAGAGCATCTTCACTTCAACATGCCCAGCAAATGGTCATCTAGCCTTTGCTTGAAGACCCCTGATGATGGGGAACCTACTACCCTCTAAGAGTTTTGGATCACTCTTATTAGGAAGTATGTCTGTATTTCAAGCCTAAATTTGCCCTTTTTCAACTTCTATTTATTTCACCTCCCCCCACCCCAATTCCTTTTGTCCCTTGCTAGTGATCTGCCCCATACTCTGACTGTCCAGGAAAACATGCCCTTTTCAGTTGATCATTCCACTCTCATAACTGCCCAGAACTACCTCTATACTCCACAATTTGTCACATGCTCCCTTTACTCTGGCAGCTCTTAAACCAGCTCTTTTCCTAGATAATTAGAAAACATGTTGACACCTCCCTTCTCTTGATTCTGCTCTTCTGAACATAAACTATCCTAACTCCCCTTCTGGGAATAAAATATAAGATTTGTTTCTTGTGCTTATGTAGAAAGTTAATAAATTATTTCTTCATTTTATTCACATTCTTGTTCAATTGTCCATCACTTGTCGCTATCACCTGTATTACCAATATGTTTGTCCAGATGGGTGGGATCCATCTTAGCTCATTTATTCATTCAACAAATATTTGTTGGGCTCTCACTATTTGTAGCAGAAACAATCCCTGGGGGCTAAAGGTCCTGTCCAAAAACTCCATTTGGTTTGGTGCCTAACTTGTCACACGGAGATAAATGAAGAGCCTGGTCAGTGGAGTAAGCTCTGGATTTGGAAACCAAAGACTTGAGTTAGAACAGGCTTGGGGATCCTGCATCCTTAAGGTCACATGTGGCCCTCTAAGTCCTCACGTGGGGCCCTTTGACTGAATCCAAACTTCATAGAACAAGTACCTTTAATAAAAAGATTTGTTCTGTAAAACTTGGACTCGGTCAAAAGGCCGTACCCAAGGACCTAGAAGGCCACATATGGCCTCGAGGCCACAGGTTTCCCACCCCTGGGTTAGAATAATAGATCTGCAGCAATAGCTGTGTAACCCTGGGAAACTCATAATTTCCCTGAGGCTTTTTTTTCTCATGTTAAAAATGAAGGGATTGCACTAGATGATTTCCACTGTCTTTCCCAGCTTCAAATTCCATGAATATGAGAAAAGCTTTCTGATGATAACAAAGAAATATTTTCTGACCAGAAGGCATGACTATCATGCTTCAGAATAGCGGAAATGGCAAATTACTCTGAATTTCCAGAGGCAAGTTCACCATTTATATATAGATTTTTAAAAAATCATTTGTTTGCTTCAACCCTTAGACTAATACCTCAGGTTTTCTGCTTCCTACCTATTTTAAAAATAAATATGCTACCTATGTGATTGGTTTGGTTAGACTGCAAGTTCATTGAGGAAAGGTCCATACCTTTTCTGTAAGGTCCTGGTACTCAGTAAATACCAATTCTTTCATCAATTGGTGTTTATATGGATGGTCTGAATTGGTGTAGTTTAATGCGTTTTTCTTTCTAAGTCCAAAGAAAATCAATTATCACTTGGAAGAATAGAAAAGAAAACCTTTTGCTCTAAGAATCTTGACTGTGCTTCTCCCAAATTACTTGCATAGGGGGTTGGAGTGCAGAGAATCTTGTGTTCCTATCTCATATTGTTGTTGTTGAGTCATTTTTCAGTTGTTTCCAATTCTTTGTGACATAATTTGAGGTTTTCTTGGTGAAGATACTGGAGTGGTTTGCCATTTCCTTATCCGGCTTATTTTATACATGAAGAAACTGAGGCGAACAGGGTAAGTGACTTGCCCAGGGCCACATAGTAAGTGTCTGAGGCCAGACTTGAACTTAGGAAGCTGAGTCTTCCTGACTTCAGGCCCAGCACTCTATCCACTGTGCCATCTAGCTGCCCTTCCTACCATATATTGTACTCAATTGTACTAACACCACTACTACCACCACTAGCTGGGATGTCACCTTCATAACCAGAGCTCACATTGGCAAAGCCCTTGAGATTTTTCAAGGTGCTTCCATCTCAACACTCAACAACCCAGTGAGTTAGGTAGTGATTGGAAAAGTTGTATTTTGCTCCAGGTCTGAGATTTAACCCATAGAGGGAATTCACAGGGAGGAAACTCCCCCTACTACTGCAAACTTTGCAATTTATAGCCTTAGAGAGTTGCCCAGGGCAGTGAGAAGTTAGGTGACTCATGATCACATAGCTCTGTATATGCTAGAGGCAGGAAGTGGACCCAGGTCTTACTGACTCTAAATCTAGTTGCTCCTTATCTACTACTCCACACTGCCTCTTGAGGAAGAATAAGTAAAATCTCCACTTTCCAGGTGAAGAAACTAAGGTTTGGGCAAGTTAGCTGACTTGCCCATGGTGGCAAAGTGGCAGCTTCATTTTACAGATGAGAAAACTGAGGCCTAGTTTACAAAGGAAGTAAGTGTCAGAGCAGGGACATGAACCCAGGACCTCTGACCTCAGAGTCAGTTCTCATAGTCAGTCACCAGATCCTCTGGCAAGCTCACTGGGTCCCCCAAACCCTTCCTCCAAAGCACTTCTCTCAGCAAAATGAGATCTTTAGCAAACAGATGCCCTCATTTTTTCTACCAATGAGCTTCTGTGGTCACTCAAAGATAAAGAAAGCTGGAGCAGAGAGGGGCCTTTATGCACCTGTTTTTGACAAGGTTTGATCTGAGTAAGAAACTGAATTTCTGTTTTATTTTAGAAAGAAGTCAACTGTCCCACACTGGCTGACTCTCATCTCCTTCCCCTTCCTGAGTTTTGCAATGGAATGGAGCTCAGCCTGTCATGGTTCCCAGTGACTGCTATTATTAAACATACAAAATCATTTTACCAGATGATAAAAGAAGCTACAGTGTATAAAAATTTAATATATCCAACGTGTTGTATAAACAGGCCAAATCCCCATACATTTTATAACTTCAGCAGTCTAAAGGTTAAAGCCTGTCAGTTGAATTTCACGAATTCCAGGAAGGAATGGAGAAGTCGCACCAACTCTTCATTGTATACCAGTGATCAAACATCTCCTCATTACACTTCAATATTGTTGCCTCTAAAGGTCACCATTGCTGAACATAATCACACAAAATCAAAACTGCAAACTTTATATATCATAGAGGTAGTAAATAGCTTGGAGGTTTATTTTCTGGTGCCTGAACAACATTCAGAACCCATTTATAAATTCCTGGGAACTGTGGCATGAACCAAACATATTTGCAGTGCCTAACAAAAGCTTCAATTAAATCAATTTCCTGTTTAAAAAAAATAGGACTTTCAATCATTTTTAAAACCAAAAACAACCCCCTTCTCATGTTGAAGCAGTCCATTTAATTTGCCTGCTGTCAACCTATTTTCCTTCTCCTTATCTTTCCTTCCAAACAAATTTGGTATATTACTTCAGAATCATATTCAGGATGGATCATCCAAAGGCTTAACTCCTAGGAAAGTCATGTAGTTTATTTAGTAAATCACTGGTATGCTCAATCAATCTTGCATGCTCCCTGGTTTTTCTATTCATTGATTTTACTGTACATTACTTAGGCAGCCTGCCACCTTGTAAGATCTACAAGCCAAAAATGAGGGACAGTTTTTCAATGCTGCCATATCCTACAGTATTTTTATTAAGAAGCTCTTGCTGTCTTCAAAGGAACTTTGTCCTTGGAAACACTTAATATTGAGACACAAAATGAAAAGACAATCTCACTACATTAGTAATTAAACTTATCTCTTATAGCATTCTTATGAATACATAGTGGCACAGATGGATATGTAGCATCTCACTGCCATATCCAAGGTTCTAGTAGCTGTCTGAAGCCACCATCTATTCAAAACCACTGCTCAGTAGTCTTCAACTTGCCTGCCACATCACCTCCAGCCAGTAGTAAATCCACAAGATCAGAGTAAATGCAAAAAAGACGTTAAAAGGTAAGGTAAACAATGAAGGGTCACATCACTTACAAGTGTTCCACTCAGTTCCCTAAAGGCCACTATCTCCCACAGTGTCTCCTGGGAACATTGGTCAATTCTTATTTAAATACGCTGTTCTGTTTGCTCAGTTGGGCAGCTAGATAGCACATCAGATAGAGTGCAGAGCCTGGAGTCAAGAAGATTCATTTTCTTGAATTCAAATCCAACCTCAGACATTGACTAGCAGTGTGACCCTGGGCACATCTTTTAACCTTGTTTGCCTCAGTTGCTCATCTGTAAAATGAGCTGGAGGAGGAAGTGGCAAATGACTCTGACTCTATCTTTGCCAAGACAATCCAAAATAGGGTCCCAAAGAATCAGACACAACTGAACAATAATAATGGGCCACCCCAGTAGGAGAAGGAGCCATCAGCCTCACTCATGTACTAGTCTATTCAAACTTAGTATCTACAAACATCTAGAACAGCAGCCTCTTGTCCAACAGGGTTAGGATGCCATGAGATGGATGTTCTGGAACTGTTTGCTTCTCTGTGGTTTGTTTCTGCATCTTCAGCCTGGTCAAGACACTGTTGCCATTTTTTCCTGTCTCCACCACATTTCTCTACACCTCTGCTGGTTTCTCTTATGCTCTTTTCAAAACCTGCCTTGCTCAGAGTAAATACTTAGCAACCTAGAGGCCTTCCTTTTGGTTCCTGGGCACCAGTGCAGTACTTGGACAGTTTTGATATGCTTTGCTCTTGCTACAAAATGATTTGAGTAATGTTTTTAAATGACTTTGCATTTTATTATTCACGGAGCATCTATATGCATTTGAACAATAATAATGCATATGAGTACAGGATATATTATTTATTCAGGCAACTGAAGATATATTTGCTTATTGATTACTGAGTTATGCTGCAAATTTTGTTAGAGCTAAATAAAAATAAAATGACAGTTACTCTTACACATATTGACTTGAAAAACTCTTGCAAAAATTTTATGTCCGATTACCCCCAATCCCACTGTGGAGTTTATGGCCCACAGGTTAGGAATCATTGGTATAAAATAAATATCAGACTATGTAAAGAATCCCTTTTCTTTTTTATCCCAAAGTCTGAGGTGTCATGATTATCATGCCCAAAAGTTCTCATCATTTCTGCTTTACCAACTAGTTTTTTATTGCTCAGTTTCAGGTCCAGAATATCAATTACCCTAATCCATTTACTTTTCTAATAGATTTTTTAAAACTACCTCCAATTACTTTTTAAAGGATGGGATTATCAACAAAGCTGAAGTTCAAAGATTTCCACTGCCACATCTTCTTGGTATACAAATATATACCCATAAAATCCATGCTGGGAACAACACAATTTTAAAGACATTCAGGAGACCAGTTTTCAAAATCTTTCAAAAATGGGAAGCTTCCAAAAGATCTGAAAAGATTGCAGATAGTACATTTACAAAAAACAATCAAGAAAACATCATTACTGACTCATGTGTTTCCTTTGTCATCTCTATAAAATATTAATGAGATCAGTTTGTGTAGGTATCAAGAGTATCCTTGATAAAAACATATGAAGAGAATAAACAGACATTCACAGGTGATTTTCTACAGAAGACCACACCTTTATCGTCACATAACTAACCGAGAGGTGTAGAAAATATAAGATCCTGCTATGTTTATTGTTTATTGATTTCAAGTTTATTGACTCAAGAGAGCAAAATACTGCCTTGCAGTCTCTCCTCAAACAAGGTGTCTTCCATGCATATGTTAAAGTTATAGAAGATTCTATGACAGTTGTGACTACTGAGATAATTCTGTTCAATGGCCCATTGAGGAGTGGCATCAAGAAAAGCATAAAACATATAGACATATACTCACCTAAGGGGCTCATCAATATCATGGAGGATGCCCTGCTCCTAATCTAAACAAAAGAAAAATTTCTCATAAATGGCAAGTTTTTCCAAATCCTTTTATTTTCAGATGACATAATAAAAATGAATTTAGCCTCAATCACAAAGCTGCTTCACTAAAGACAGAGTGCATCTCTTTTGGTTTATATTTTGCAAAATGACCAAAGAAGAATATTGAGAAGGACTATGGCAGCCTATTCACTATATCACCTGTGCCCACCACATGTTCAAAGACAAGGCCATTGAGAAGTTTGTTGTCCTCAATATTGTTGAGGCTATGGACATCAGAGACATTCTCAAGGCAGTATTTTCACCTCCTATGGGCTATCCAATCAATAATGTAAAATTATGTTGCTATATGAAATGGGCTAATCCACAGCAAAGTGAAGAAGAACCAGTTCTACAAGGCACCAAAAGATAGAAACTGCCTCCCTGCTTCAAACTTGTGAGTGCTGACCTTAGATTCTTTCTGATGTAGGAGTTACTGGAGCCAATTCATTCTAGCTTGGGAAAGCCAATTATTAAATTTTCTGTATAAGCATTTACACCTCAGAAATAGGTGGGCTTGATTTTTTTTTCATGATTATCTAGACTCACAAAAGTGATGGAGAAAATACAGATTAAATTTTAAAGTATGTCACGTTTTCAGAAATCTGGTTGTTAGATATACAAATATTTATCAGCACACCCCTACTCTGAAACCTCCATAAAGAACTATCTGCCTTCAAGATCCTTGAACAAATCCTTCAAAGAGAAATAAAATTATTAGTCTACCTTTTAAAAAATGTATAATTTCAAAAAGATCAACTCAACCATCCACACTAGAAAAAGAGTAGATAAAAAACACATATTTCCCAGATTAGTGTCCTAATATTGGCATTGATGATGGGCCTAAAATGTAGGAGGAAGAGATAAGGATGGATGGCATTTAGGAAACTATATAGTACAATGATTCTAAGCTGCTCAGTGCTGCAAAAACCCATCTCTTTAAAACTCATATTCTCTTGATAATGTTATATGACTGTGAAACATGGAATGTCACAATTTCAGATGAAACAAAATTTGATGACCCACAGAGTAATAGAAAGGTGGGTGGTTAGTGTAAGCAGTCAGAGACATATTATCAAAAGCAACTAGAATGTAAGGTTCTGGTACAGACTTGTGATCTCAACAATGCATGGAATTCCCCTCCATAAATACCAGTCTAGAAAAAGGTGATACAAAAGGCATCAAGAGGAAGATGAGCTGATCCTAAAACGAAAATGTGCTACAATCAGGCCAGCAGTCAGATACTGTATTAACCAGCAGTATGTCAAATAGAAATGGAGCCCCAAAATCATATGCAAGGATTCCTGCTGCAGCAGCATAATGACTTTTAAAACTACATGTTAACATTATCTATGCTTTATGTGTTTATTTGTTTTGTCAAATATTTCTCAATTACATTTTAACCTGGTTTGGCCACATTGGAAGATGTTCCTGGCTATAGCGTATTGTCACCTCTGATTGTAGACAGACCTCAAGGTACTAGATCCTATACAAATTTAACCTACATAGACTTGCCATTCCCCAACAAGTTGTGAAAAAGTGGTCTATCAGTCAGGCCAATGTGCCTCTTAGGTATTAAAGTTAAGCCAAGGAAGAGATCACAAAGCTTAAGTTCAAACCAGGTTCAATTTAAGGTTTAGCTGAATGATACAAGCCAGGAATATATGCTACATCAGCCACATAGTCAATGCTAGGGTCCTTTCCAAGACATTCAAACTCTTGTGTAATGATCCAGATGTCACTGGAGCATTTGCCCAAGAAGAGATGGCTAGACATCTGTGGGGACAGCAGCCTTGACCTTAGTGATCCAGGAGATAAATGTGAGCTAGTGGCACGAGTTAGCACAAATCCCTACACTAACTGAAAAAAATAGTACAAAAGAATGGACCAATAGGAATTAAGCACTGTAACATAAACCTATGGTAAGTAAACATTAAGGCTTAGGAATCAGGCATTTTCACACCAGAACCTTGTAAACACAGGATGATACTAGGCAGGAACATAAGGAACATAATTCAGAGTATTGTGAAACCAAATCTCATCAGTTCCTTCCACTAGATAGGTCTTCTGGGCCCCTAAAGCTAGATTGGAAACCATTTGCTTGCCTCATCTTTGTCCCTTGACCCTGCCTCCCAAAAACATTTCTGCTACAGTCATAAACAGAAGGTCCAGAGCCTCCGACATAGATGTCCAAACAAAAATATTTTACTTTCTCTAACCCTCTTCCCCCAATCCAAAGCAATTACTTTCAGTTTTATGCATTCAGTCCTTAACTTTCGCAGAGGTAATGTTCCTAGAAAACAGTACAAAAGTCAAAAACTTGAATGTTGATATTGAACGTATGGAAAATGGGGGGTTAGGTTCCCGCGACCACCAAAAACTATAATATCTCACCAGAAATTGATGAAAATACACTTTTCTGCTTATGATTCTTTATAATAAAATATCAGATAACAGGCACTTTTCCTAACACAGTAACCATGAACTAAATCCTAAAATGCAAGGGAGAGGAGAGATAACCCTGGACTGGTGGGGGAAGTGAAGGGGCAGTGATGTCAGAAGAACCCCAAGGTAAGAAAGGGAAGGGGGCAACGTGCCACCTCTAATCTCTCCCTTTAGCCTTGTGGTTGAGCTGTTCCCTGATTTAAAAAAAAAAAACACATGCCCCACGTTGGAACTCCTGCAAGTGCTCCATGCCCTGCCAGACAAGAGGTGGGGCTAGCATGTGGACAGGGGAGGTGACCACCATCTCATTTACCCACAAACTTAGCCGCTTCTCCATTTTCTTCATTTCCCTCATACTCACTTGGAAGGGAACTTTAGCATTTTCTGGAGAGGATTCACTTTCCAGATATAACAAATCATCCTTTCATTAACAACAAACTCAGTGCCTACTAAGGCTGCAGACGTTCCAGCACAAAGTTTATCTAGCACCTTTATTTCTCACTAAGCTGCATCACTGACTTGGCCTGCTTAGGCTTAGAGTCCAAAGGATTTGCACTATACTTTGGGGGTATAATGGCCACACAAAACTTAAGTTTTAAAGGCAAACAATGAAAATACGCAATCAATACACAAGGAGCTTTTTACAAAGATAGGGCTAACAAGACCAGTGAAGGGCTTGGTAGGATAACAACCACTCTACAAGCTTGCACAGATATGCCTCTCGTTTTTTTCTCTACTGCACATAGCCGCCAATGTGCATTGTTGCCAATGTGAAAGTGAAAATGAGGTTACTAATAAAATTCACACAAATGCTTGAAGTTGTGAAAGTTAGATGCGCAAATGTTGAGGTTGACTGTATGTGCCAGCTCATCATTAGCTATTTTAGCTGGAGCTCCATGAGGCAAATGTTTGTAATATAGTTCTAAGTTGTATTATTTAATTCCAAATGTCTTCACTTTCTACACGTTGTTTGCCTATGAAAGGTTAGAATGTTAAAGAAAAGTCAGAATCTGAACATGATAGGTACCAGGAGGCTTTTGTCTGGGAAAACTCCTTTGAGGAACCAAGACTATAAAACAGAAGTGAAAGTAAAGAATCAAGCTAGTCTCCCATTGACAGATACCACTCCTCACAACCACGTCTATTGGTATAATTCTAATTTAAATATGTTTGTTACTATGTGTACAAACCTGAAGTAGAGGAGAGAATTAGTCATCTGAAGAGTTAGGACAAAAGTATGTCCTAGGGCTGAATTATCTGGATAATTGGTTCCACTCTCCATTTCACTTGGCAACTATAAATTCAACTTACTATGGGAATGGACTAACAGACCTGGAATAAAGTATGAGACAAAAGTCCTTTGTTCTTTTGATAGAAATGGTAAAAATTTAATTATCATTTATGACATTTAAAAGATACATTTGCTAGATTGTTTTTCATTTCATAGCTCTAGGCACCTCTTTGGAACTGATTAGAGAATCAAAGATTTAGAACTAGAAGAGACTTCAGAAGGTTATCTAGTCCAATCCTCTCATTTTGAAGATAGGGAACCAAGCCTGAAGAGTTTAAGTGATTTGTCTAACATCACATAATTAGAAGGTAGCAATTAAAAAATCAGCAAGCATTCATCAAACACTTCCTATATGGCAGGCACTCCACTAAGTCCTAGAGCACAAACACAAAAATGAAACTGTGTCTGCCCTCAAAGAGCTTACTATAGGTGCTCCACTGTGAACAATTTTGAACGTCTATGGATTCTTCCGTTTGGAGGAGCATTTTCCCCAATGTTTCTTTATAAAAGTCATCTCAACTTCAATAAGGTCTAGGGCCTTCCTGTCAGAGAGGGATTTCCCAAAACCAGGGGAGTTGGAATAGTTTTCAATGTTCCCTGTATTGCCCTTAATATCTCTGCAATGTCTGTGCCATATGTGATGGTTCCTTTTGCTGGCTTTTCCAAGCTAAGTAGTCTTCTCAATTTAGGGATTGAAATAAGTGAATTATAAATAAGAGGCAAATGATTGGTTTCTTATAACTATAGACTTCTTCATGCACTGATTCCATTTTACCCAATAACTTAATGCTCAACCATTAAATTTTCCTTGCTGCTGAACATTACTTCAGTTACTGAGTTATGTAGTTTTATATTTTTTCTTATTTATGTTTGTTTGGGGAATTTGTGAAATGCTTTTGATCTGTACTAAGATGACGGGGTTTTTTTTATGTTACAAAATAATGGGACTACACGCTGCATGAACTACCTTATTCTTTGTTCATTTTGCCTTTTTTATTATACCCATCGGTAGCCAATAAATATGTCAACATGCTTTTACCTGAAACCTGTCAGACCTCTGAAGCATGGCTCCCCATCACTGGATAAAAATCTGAAAACAAATTTATCCCTGAAAAGAAATGAATGATAGGTTAAAGTATTTAAATGAGCCAGAAATGGGCAGCAACAATTTTCTTAAATGTCCTCCATTTAAACAGAGAACACATGCATTCCTTTTCCCCCTCAACTATTTGGAATTTAAAAGTCCCAGCCTAGAAAGAAGCTGTAGGGTAGGTCCTGCTGACTGTATGAAAAAAATGACTGTTGTTGGAGTCTCCTGTAGTTTATGGTTCGATTACAGTAATGGTTGCTGTTTGGATCAATAAGGAGCAATGACACAATAATATCCACTGTTTCTCTAAAATATCATATAAAAACTTTGCCATCATTTGTTAAATCTTAGGAAAGTGTTATGTGACTGATTACATTCCGCTAGTTTCTTCTAGTATTTGGGGCCAATTTTAGCAATGATTTTTAGAGAAACCTCTAATACAAAGGCAAATAACTAGGGAGGGGTCGTTTGGTGAAATTAAACATAAATTACTTGCACAGTTTGAGAAGCTCCAAATATGGTTTAAAAAAAATCTAGTGATATCCTAAAAGGAATGTCTCATACACCTGTCTTTGTTTTATTAAATTGCAGAGAGTTCTTTGGAGAGCATTTGACTTATTTCATCATAAAACACTCAGAAGGAGTTTTCATATTGGCAAAGTCTATAATGGAAAGAAGCCCACTGTTCATACCCCCTTCAAGCTACTGGCATATTTTAATTATTTTAATGTTAATCTCTTTTCTCAATCAGGCAACTACCTTAAACCATAATTCTTTTAATTTGATTTAATTTAATTTTGTTACGTTTTAAGTTTTGAACTCTCCATCTCCCTCTCTCCCTCCCTACCTACCCCACACTAGAGAAGCCTACCATTTGACACAGATATATGTACACATATACACATGTATATGTAAAACCATAGTAGACATACTTCTATTTATCAGTTCTTTCTCTGGAGGTGGATAGCATCTTCCTTCCTAAGTCCTTTGTAATTGTTTTGAGTATAGTATTCAGAATAACTTAGTCATTCATAATTATTGTTTAAACAATATTGCTATTACTGTACGTAAAGTTCTCTTAGTTTTGCTCTTTCCACTCTTCATTATTTCATGCAAGTCTTTCTGTGTTTTTTTTTTCTAGAATCAACCCACTCACTCTTTTTGTGGTGGCAAAGAAACAGAAATTGAGGGAATGCCCATCAACTGGGAAATGGATGAACAAGTTGTGGTAAACGGATGTAATGGAATACTATTGTGCTACAAGAAATGATGAGCAGGCAGATTTCAGAAAAACCTGGGAAGACTTGTATGGTCTGATGCTGAGTGAAGTAAACAGGACCAGGAAAACATTACACTCAGTAACAGCAACATTGTGTGATGATCAGCTCTGATAGACTTAGTTCTTCCCAGCCCTGCAAAGATCCGAGACAATTCTGAAAGACTTATGAGGGAAAATTTTGTCCACATTCAGAGAAAGAACTATATAGTCTGAGTGCCGACTGAAACATACTATTTTCTTTTTTGTTGTTGTTTTTATTTCTTCATGGTTTTTCCATTTTGTTCTGTTTCTTCTTTTACAACATGACTAATATGGACACATGTTTAACGTGATTACACATGTATAACCTATATCAAATTGCTTGTTGTCTTGGGGAGCGGGGAGGAGAGGGAGGAAGGGAGAAAAAAATTGGAACTCAAAATCTTATTAAAAATGAGTGTTGAAAACTATCTTATATGTAATTGAAAAAAATCTATTTTAAAAAGTAAACTAAAATAAACATACTTGTCATTTATTACAGCACAGTAGTATTCTTTCACAATCATATACCACAACTTGTTTAGCCATTCTCCAATTGATGGATATCCCAATTTCCAGTTGTTTGCCACCATAAAGAGAACTGCTATAAATATTTTGGAACATATGGGTCATTTTCCTTTTTCCCTGATCACCTTGGGAAACAGACCTAATAGTGGTATTGCTGAATCAAAGGGTATACACAGTTTTATAACTCTGGGCGTAATTCCAGTTACTCTCAAAAATGGTTGGATCAGTTTGCAGTTCCACCAACAGTGTATTAGTGTCCCAGTTTTTCAACATCCTCTCCAACTTTTGTCATTTTCCCCTTCTATCATTGTAGTCAATCTGATAGGTATGAGATGATATCTCAAAGTTGTTTTATTTTGCATTTATCTAATCAATAATTATTTAGAGGATTTTTTCACATGACTATATATAGCTTTGATTTCTTCATTGAAAAACTGCCTGTTTATATCCTTTGACTATTCATCAGTTGGGGAATAACTCATAGTCTTATAAATTTGACAAAGTTCTCTATGTATTTGAGGTATGAGACCTTTATTTGAGAAACTGTCTATAAATTTTTCCCCAATTTCCTGCTTTCTTTCTAATCTAAGCTCCATTGGTTTTATTTGTACAAAAAACTTTTTTAATTTAATGTAATCAAAATTGTCAATTTTACATCTCACAATGCTCCCTATCTCTTGTTTAATATAGTCTTCTTCTATCCATAAGCCTGATAGCTAATATGTTCCATATTCTTCCAATTTATGTACGATATTTCCCTTTATATCTAGGACATGTATCTATTTTGACCTTAAACCATAGTTCTTATGCTGTTTGGTAATATAGAGACATATATATTATACATATACAGTTATGCATATGTGTGTATATTTGCTGATTCTCTCTCTTTCTTTTTTTTAAGGCAATTGGGGTTAAGTGACTTGCCCAGGGTCACACAGCTAGTAAGTGTCAAGTGTTTGGTCTGAGGCCGAATTTGAACTCAGGTACCCCTGACTTCAGGGCCAGTGCTCTATCCATTGCGCCACCTAGCAGCCCCTCCTTTTTTTTCTTTATAGAGAATGGGAAGGTTTTTATCAGTGCAAGAAATATAAACTATATACAATTATATATGGAGCAAAGGAAGAAGGAAAATCATTCTCTCCACATAGGTAGAAGAACTCTGTTCATGGCATCTGGCCCACACCAGCCAATCTCTTCTCAGAATGGATAGAAACAGATTTCAGCATCAGTATTCACCCACAACTCCTCCAATCATAGGAGCCTTGAGTTGACATACAGGTATAATGGAGGTATGGCATATATTCAGACTACCCAAGATGGTGCCTGCCACCCCCATATGGAAGACTCTGGGGGACCCGTCCCCAGGAGAATTGACTGAAAATCATAAGGGCTTTTCCTGCATTAAAATCTGAAGGTGAAGGAGTCAATCATTCACACAATACAGTAAGGGAGGGAATGAGAGCTGCCTACTCCTTCCCCTTTAGGCCATAAGACCCAAGAAACAGGTCTGAGGTTTTGGCCTTTTTCTTCATCCTTTTCTAGTCTAAGTGAAGGAAGTGGTATCTCGGATAGGGAGCTCCAGCCACAGGAGTCTGGAAGTCCAGGAATCTAGGTCAAAGATTGCAGCTAACTGAGCATCAGAGCTCTGGAAAATAAGTTTTGGGGATGCTAGCCCAGTTGGATTTTGGACTAGAACTTAGTAGTTCCCATATAGACAAGAACTAAGCTAAACTGTGAGCCTAATTCCTCTCCCTCCCTAGAGATGTAGGGACAGGGAGGGATTATACCTCTCAAATGGCAGGGGAAATGTTTTTATATTTGTTCTTGTTATATCTTTGAGTAAATGTCTCTTTGGAAAAGTTATTCTAAGTGATTAAAAATAATTGGAGTACTAATCATAGGACCCCTAAAATAGGAGGAACACAATTGGTGAGGCATGAGTCTATGTTAGAGGAGAGAGGACTCCCAACCAATTCAGGATCCTGGAGAATCCTGGAGAGAGTGGGCAGTATATAACAGTTCTGGACCTCCGAGAGTAGAACTGGGGTCAAAAGCATAAGATAAGTTATATCTCTTATCTACTGTCCAGACAACACCACAGCTATTATTTGCATGATTTTTCCTGTTTCTTCATGTATCATTCATTTATTGATCTTGTCTACCAACATGTCAGAAAAAAGTGATTTCTTTCCGTTTTCTCTGTCTCTCCCTTTTCCCCTTCCTCTGATGCAAATGCATACACCTAATTATATACAAGTTCTATACTCCAGAAGTATGGGTTATACTGGATAGGACAGAGAATATGTGATTTGGGAAGTGGGAGGAAGACACTTATCCGTGACATATTTAAGAGAATATATTTCTGAGCCCTTATTTTGGATTGTAAAGGGTGACTTTCGTTCACAAAGTCTGACTTGAAAGATGGGGCTAATTTGTGCCTGAGTTGGATTAGTCATTTATCTACAGGTTGATCAAAAGCCATTTATATGTGTGAAAAATACAGAGAAGCATGGGGAGCTTTAGATGACCTGATGCAAAGTGAAACCAGATCAGGAGAATAATGTACACAATGTCTACTGAAACAATGTAAATGGAAAGAATATCAACCATAACAATGAAGGCTCTGCAATTGGCCCCCCCCAAAAAAGTTGAGAAATGAACATCCCTCCCTTCTTTGTAGAGGTGAAAGTCCTCTGTGCAGCCCACTGTGAAAGACCATTGACAGTACTGGAGAAGATTCATAATTAAATAGACTTTCATTCTGAAATTAGAGAGGTAAAAGCCTACTAAGGCATAATACTATGTACATTGTCAGATAAATTCACCATCTCAAACATTTTTAATTAATTGTACTCTGTGCCATAAGAAAAGGTTCAGTTTGGAAGACGGCGATTCTTTATCAGAAAAGATTGTGACATGAAGATAACATGCATCAATAAAACATTTTTTAAAAAGAAAAAGAAAATAAAAGCACAGAGAGGATATGACATGGTAGAGGTGGGGGGTGGGGGGGGGAACTGGTTCTGGGACCTTGCCTATATTGTTAAACTTGATCTATGTGTTGGTTAACTTTCATGAACTGGATTTTCCCCCCTTCTTATTCTTTCTTATACAGGTTGGCTTTCTGGGTGGGTAGAGAAATATACCTGACAATAAAAGTGATATAAAAAACAATGAAATCAATTGTTTTTAAATGATAGAAATGGGGTTCTGGTATTCACCACCTATGCAATCTTGAGTAGATTAGTTCCCTTCTAAGGGCATCAGTTTCTTCCCCTGTCAAAGTGAGAAATTAGAGGAAATGACCTCTGAAATGTCTCCCAGATCTAAATCTTATGATCCTATTGTTATATTTAATGGGCTAACTGGATTTCTAGATCTCATTCATCTTTTGCATCTCTGGTGACTTACTTGTGCAGAATGTTTGAAAATTATATTTATCAGTGCTAAGAGAAAGGGTAATATCACCCCTTTAGAAGTAGAGTAGGGGATAAAAACAGATACTCCACCAACTGAAAGGATGGCAGACTAAATCATATAAATGGAGTGGAATATTATTGTATGGTAGGAAATCACAGGTATGAGGAATTCAAAGAAATACAGGAGAATAGTATAAACAGATGCAGCGTGAAATAAGCAAAATAAAAATAACCATACACACAGCGACTACAATAGCATTTGTTGTAAATGAAAGAACACTAAAAGGTCACAAACCATTGAAAGTCCTGGAGAAGATTCATAATTAAACAGACCCTCATTCTCAAAATAGAGAGGTAAGAGTCTACTAAGGCATAATACTATGTACACTGTCAGATAAATTCACCATGTCAAACATTTTTAATTAATTGCTACTCTGTGCCATAAGAAGAGGTTCAGTTTGGAAGAAGATGGGGATTCTTTACCAGAAAAGTGTGACATAAAGGTATCAAGCATCAATAAAACATGTTTAAAAAAGCAAAAAAACAAAAGCACAGAGATATGGTATGGTAGAGGTGGGGGGTGGGGCAGGGAGACTGGCTCTGGGACCTTGCCTACATTGTTAAACTTGATCTATGTGTTGGTTAACTTTCGTGAACTGGTTTTTTTCCCCCTTCTTATTCTTTCTTATACAGGTTGGTTTTCTGGGTGGGTAGAGAAATATATCTGACAATAAAAGTGATATAAAAAACAATGAAATCAATTGTTTTTAAATGATAGAAGTGGGGTTCTGGTATTCACCACCTATGCAATCTTGGGTAGATTAGTTCCCCTCTAAGGGCATCAGTTTCCTCCCCTGTCAAAGTGAGATGTTGAAGGAAATGACCTCTGAGGTGTCTCCCAGATCTAAATCTTATGATCCTATTGTTATATTTAATGGGCTAACTGGATTTCTAGGTCTCCGCATCTCTGGTGACTTACTTGTGCAGAATGTTTGAAAATTATATTTATCAGTGCTAATCACCCCTTTAGAAGTAAAGTGGGGGATAAAAACAGACACCCCACCAATTGAGAGGATGGCAGACTGAATCATATGAGTGGAGTGGGATATTATTGTATGGTAGGAAATCACAGGTATGAGGAATTCAAAGAAACACAGGAGAATGGTATAAACAGATGCAGCGTGAAATAAGCAAAATAAAAATAACCATACACACAGTGACTACAATAGCATTTGTTGTAAATGAAAAGAACACTAAAAGGTCACAAACCATTGAAAGTCCTGGAGAAGATTCATAATTAAACAGACCCTCATTCTCAAAATAGAGAGGTAAGAGTCTACTAAGGCATAATACTATGTATATTGTCAGATAAATTCACCATGTCAAACATTTTTAATTAATTGCTACTCTGTGCCATAAGAAAAGGTTCAGTTTGGAAGAAGATGGGGATTCTTTACCAGAAAAGACTGTGACATAAAGATATCACGCATAAATAAAACATGTTTTAAAAAAGAAAAAAAAGCACAGAGAGGATCTGATATGGTCATTTGGGGGGCAACAAATGTGTCATGAATTAAAATTGAGGAAATTCACCAGTTTGAGGGGAACTTTGTGAACCATATTTTTTTCTTCAATGATAGCCACTGAGGAACAACTTATTTAGCCTATTGGTATTCCACATTAGCATATTACCAATTGTTGCATTATCTGTTAGTGTTTTTTTGCTTTAAAATATTAAATGATGAAGAATTTGTATATACTACTATCACATGGCCATGCATTTTAATTATTTGACAAGTACTGAGATAAGCACAGGATATTTTGCATTTGGATAAAAGCAAACTAATTTTTTTTTTTATAAAAAAATTAAAATTGCAGCTCCTGATGTGTTTCCAAATCTGCAGTTTCCGCTTTTGCATCCTAAAAGAGTACTAGGTATATATGAAATAAACAACCAAATTGAAATTTACCTCCCAACTGCTAGAATTTTCATTTTACAACATAAAGACTCCAAGGAGATGAGAAACTCAAGGTTAATAAGATTATTGCCATCCTTTTTTATATCTAAATCTGTGCCACCAGGCCTTTCTTCACTGAGCAGAAGATTGTAATCATTGCTAAAGTCCCAGGTTTTTGCTTCTGTGAACAAAAATGAAATCAGTGGTGTGTAGCTGAATGCATTCCAGATAGCAATAGCATATCATTAGCATATCAGTGACAGCAACAAAAAAATACTTGAAAACAAAAACATTGCATATAAATGGAGGCTGTGTAAGAGTTTTCTACAAAAGAGAAACTGTTTTCCTTGTTGTTTTCCTAATGAGTCTTCACACTACATTATGAAGTCCAGAGCCAAAGCTTTCAGAGGCTGTTAAGTTCTAGGAAATAAAGCTGGAGGTTGGGAGCTGAGAATTATGCTCCCGTTCCTGACTCTCATCCTTACTGATTTATGTTGCCACCCAGTACATGCCATGTCACAACAACTTAGCACCTCTGTTCCATTGGCTTACCTCGCCAAGATGTAATGGCTATTCACAATCCTTTCATCTCTTCTTGTTCTTTTCCCCCTAGAGGATTGAGGAGTACATAGTTCTAGAATTTAGGGAACTCCTAGTCTGTAAAAGCTTCCAAAAAAGACCAGCAACCCCTATGATTCACAGTCACAGAGAGTTTCCTAGAGGCACTGAAAAGTAAACCATGGTCACAGCTAGCATGTATCAAATAAATGTAAGACTTGAACCCAGACTTTTGTGGCTCCAAGATCAGCCCTTTAGCCACTGTACCACATTGCTTCTTAAGTGATTAAGTGCTCAGCAAATAAATGCATGACTAGTCTTGAAAGTGAGCACAAAAATACAAAAATTCTTTAATGGTTGAACACTTGATGTTCACAAAGCACAAAAATAGGCAAAATAAATGCAGCTAGCATTCTCTGCTCTTTTCCTGACATAAATGGTCACACTCGAGTTATTTAGCCCAGTTCTCTTCTTAGCATTCTTCCAGAAAACAGGACAGTAGGCTGAGTGAACAGAGTACTGAACTGAGTGAATTCAGTGTGAGTCAGTGGGACTGGTTCTGCACTAACTCACTTTGGGACCTGAGGCAAGGAAGACATTTACCATATAATATCCCCCCCACCCTCTCCTGTAAGATGAAGCTATTTAAGTGATTGAATAAAAGGTGACATACATTTCTATTTAGGAACATAGAATCTAGATCTTTCTTAGATGTACTAATCCAAGCCCCTTTCTTGGAAGATGGCAAAACCAAAGCCCAGGAAGGAGACATATTTGAAGTACGGGTGGTGAGGGGATATGCTTTGCTTTATTTTTTTCTCAGTAATCATTACTATTTCTTCTAATTAATCATAAGATCTAAAAAGAAAAATTATATGAAAGAAGTGATTAAAATCTGTTTTTGAAATACGTGAACCTTTTCATCTGTTCGTGGGTATTCTTAATAACCTAAAAGTATTCTATGGAAATGTTGTTTGTATTATCCAGTGCCTAAAGACAAAGCTTTTCTACAAGTAACCTGGCTTGGGGAAAAGCTGAGGCTAAACACATAGAAAGAGCTTAACACCTTCCACAAGAATTAGCAAGGTTTCCTTGGCATAAGGCTGGCCTGTTTTTAATCAGCACCCAGAAGATACTCCTCCAAAGTCAGGATCCTTTTGCGCTAGTACATTTGCTTACAGTTAATTGGATTTTATTTCTGAACTTATGATGAAAGTTCCAAAAATTCTAAACTGTTCATAAAATATGTTTGAAGAACAGATTGAGGTTTCATTATTTATAACTCAGTTAAGTTACCAAACTGGCGGGATTGTAAACCTGCTGATACAGTAGCTTTTCTCTACCACTGTTTGAGAATTGTTGCTACTCATGCTTCTAATTTATGTGCAAATTGAATTTGCCTAATGCATAGAGTGATGTCCTCCTTCTTTTGGCAGGATCCCCTATGGAGTGGTTGATAGCATTGTTTGACTCGAATTTTTTTTCCCCTTGCACCCTATGAAAAGGTGCTTATAACAAAATCAATTTAATTTATTCTCTATGTCATTTCCCACACACCATGCCCAGTACCTATAGCAGATGGTCTCACATGCTCCAAAGGTACATAAGGAAATTGATACATCTCTGCCTAACTAGACTCATCTGAAGGTCTCCCTATTTCCCTCCCATTAAATGCCTTTCCTAAATATCTGCCATTAAAGTAGTTCAGTAGAGTAATTACAGAACCAAAATAGACCCTTTAGTCTTATTTTCTTGGTTTTGCCACCAACCTAATGGATTACCCTCAAGGTAGTATTTTCTCTGCTTTGTCTCCTTATTTACTTACATGAATGCATAGCTTACCCTTATAACACTTTCCAGGCTACTTATAAATTACTTCCTTTCATGCACTCTGCTGTCCAGCCAAACTTGCTTTCTTGCTGTATCTCCCACGCGCAACAATCGGTCCCCCATCTCTATGCCTTTGCACAGACTTGATCTTCTTTTTGTACCTGGAATGCACTCTCTCTTTCCTATCACCTCTTAGAATTCCTAGTTTCTTTCTTAGCACAGGTCAAAGCCATGTTCTATTTGAGGACATTCCTAATCTGCCCCACCCCATCCTGTGAAGCTTCTAGTGAAGAGACCCTCAAATTACCTTGTTTTTATTTTCCATATACTTATTTCACATTTATTTTATGTGTATATGTTGTTTCCTATTGAATGTAAATTTCTTGAGGACAGAAAAGGTTTGGTTTGTATCTTTACATTACCTCGTACCTACCATAGTGCTTGACACGTGGTTCGCATTTGATAAGTGTTTGTCTATTGATTGATATTACACATTCACAAAAAGCTCACAGGATTTAATGCAGAAAATGTGTGTCACCTACTGGTAGTTCCAGGGGCAGCTAGGTGGCACAGTGGATAAAGCACTGACCCTGGATTCAGGAGGACCTGAATTCAAATCCAGCCTCAGACACATAACACTTACTAGCTGTGTGACCCTGGGCAAGTCACTTAACCCCATTGCCTAGCCAAAAAAAACCAAAAAACAAAACCTTCTGGTAGTTCCACCTCTCTATCATATCTTACCTCCCTCTACTCATACTTTCACCCTACTGCATCCCTCTGTTCAACACTGGCTGATTAGGAGGTTAGCTAGAGGCTGAGGTTAGTTTATTGTGCCATGGGACTAAGGCTGGGCTTTGTGGAGGGAAGGGATGTCCTCAATTCAATTCAATAAATATTTATTAAACAACTACTATGTGCCAGATACTGTGCTAAGCAATGAGAATACCAACAAGACAGAGAGAGTCAGAGACACAGAGAGAGAGAGAGAGACAGACAGAGAGAGAGAGAGAGAGAGAGAGAGAGAGAGAGAGAGAGAGAGAGAGAGTCTTTGTCCTTGAGGACTTTATAATCAAGGGGAAGAGAATGGGGGTGTAGGAGTGGTGGCACCAGTGGGTACCCCATGTAGGGGCATGTTCCCTGGAGTTGTAGCCAGGCAGAGCAGCTGATAGAAAATGGAGTTATCGGGAAAGTTGTGATTCCCCCTATGAAGGAAGATTTTGGAAAGAGCTCAGTGTTCCACCTTCCGGCCCTCCAGTAAGATGGAGAGAGGCAACTGAGAGAGAGTAGAGAAAGTGTAGAGTATCCAAACCTGAGTCATTCTTTGTAGAGATGAGATTCCAGTTGAGCCACTTATCCTGGGAGAAAGGAAGGGAGGTGGGATTTGGTGTGGAGAAAGAGAGTAGTGGGCCTGATGTTCCTGTTAGTGGATGCTGAGCAGAGCAGCTGATGCCAAATATGACTGCACCCACCTTTGGTAGGTTGTCTTCTGCATTCTATCCTTCCCCACAGTGAATTTGCCCTGGAAACCAAGCTATCAATATTTATGGAACAAGAGAAGCATTTGAAGAGTTGGGGTGTTTGTGTGTATCTGTATCAGTGATACAACAGAGCAGTAAGTAGCCTATTAAAGATGAAAGCACACTGAACTTCTAGCCGGACATCTGAGCTCAAGTCCAGGATTCAACACAGTATCTCTGAACCTTGAGCAAATCACAATCTAAACTTCATAAACATTCACTGATCACTTATTGTGCTTCAGATACTGTGATAGGCACCAAATAAATATTATTTGGAAGGCTATAGCGGTGTCTTAGTACCCAGAGAGTTCAGGGAAAAGCTTCCTACAGAAGATAACATCTGAATTTAGGAAAAAGAAACTTCAAGGCATGAAAGGACTACCCTGGGCAAACGGACATGGGTTGGAGATGGAATAGTATATGTGAAGAACAGCAAAAAGGTCAATTTGGCTATAACATGGGGTGTGTGAAGAAGTAAGGTGTTCTAAGAGTAGAATAATAGGCTGGACCCAAACTGTGGATGGCTTCAGATGTCAAGTGACTAGATTGTATTTTATCTTAGGGGTGATAGGGAGCCACTCTAGCACCATGAGCAGAGTAGTAACACATTCAGACTATTTTGGGACTACCAATTTGGTAACTATGTGAAAGATGAATTCAGGAAAGGAAAGGCTAGATAGCAGAAAGCCAATAAGGAAGCAACAGATGATGAGGCAAAGGTCCAGGCCATAGATGATAAGGACCTGAACTAGAGGAGTGACTGTGTAAGTGGAAAAAATAGAACTGATAAAAAAAATAAATTGTGAAGGTAGAAACAATAGTATTTCACACCTAATGCAATATTGAAGGTGAAGGAATAGGAAGGGTCAAGCATAACTCCAAAATTTTAAACCTATGTGCTAGGTTAGGAAATATAGTATCTGAATCTGTGCAAAGAATTGGGGATATGAAGAAAGACAAATCAAAAAAGAGCCCTTACCTTCAAGGATCTTACATTCTAGTGTATACAGAAAGAGGAGGGGGATAAAGCACATAGATAAGTATTAATGAATAAGTTGGGGACAAAGAGATCACTAACAACTAGTAGTTACAATACAATCTGTTCATTTGACATTTGAAACTGTTCACAATTTGAGTCCAATTGATTTTTCCAGACTCATAACACATGACTCCTCCTTCACACACTCTATGTTCCAGCTGGATTGGCCTTTTTGCTGTTCCTCACAGTTTTTTCATCTGCAAAATGGGGATAATACACTATTAGCCTCCCAGACTGTTGTGAAGAAAACACTTTGTAAATCTTAAGAGCATGATAGAGATGCCAACTGCTATTCTGTTGGAGCAGCAAGCTCCTAGGTTGATCCAAACTTTGGATTTCCTTAATCTCAGAATATCTCCTCATTAGTTATGCTAGCATGTTGTTCCTTCCCATTGATAGTTCATCTACTATTTCTTTCATGTACAATTTAATTTATCTGAGCCTTGCTTTCCTCATTTGCAAAATGACTGTAATCATAATTGTACTACTTCTTTCATAGGGTTGTTGTGGGGGGAAATGTTCTATAAACCTTGTAGCACTGATATGGAAGTGAGTAATCCTCATTTACACATGAGAAAAAAACAAGTAAAATCATGAGATATCAGATCTGGAAGAGAACTTAGAGATAAACAAGTCTAACTCCTAATTTAACAGATAAGGACACTGAGGAACCGAAAGTTTAAGTGGTATCCCCTAGGTCACACAGGTATTTAGTGGTAAATCCAGTGCTAAAATCCTTAATCTCCTGTCCATTAGTTGTTGTGGTTGTCATTGTTTTTGCTATTGTTGTTGTTTTCTGACACCAGAACTGCCTCTGAAACTGAGTGAAAGTCTTTTCATCAAAGGTAGCCCTCATTGGATAACTTTAAGGGTAGGTGTAAAACTACAGAACTGGAGGCAGTTGGGTGCCAGTGAGTGAACAGCACTGACTTTATCAGTCTTTGATTAGATGGAATTGGTTGTAAATAATAAGTATATTCAGATTCAAGGCCCCATCTGTCAAGGAAGGTTAGAGATAAGAAGTTTGACCAAAAGAAAAAAAAATGGAGGGTGGGAATGGGAGAATTTTTTAAAGTAGTAGTTATTTTAACAGTATTTTTCCACTCAGCGGGTTTTACAAAACAATGAGTTCTTTAACCTATAGGCTTTCTATGTTCCTTTGACATCTCTATGGCTATAACCATGTTGTATTTTTTGTCAAATCTAACCAAATAAGAGTAGTATATATAAACTAAACCTTCAGTGCCTTCCTGTTGCCTTTAGGATAAAATACAACCTCCTCAGGTTAGTATTTAAAACCTTTCACAACCAGTTCTAACCTCTCTATCCTGGCCTTGCCCCAGTGGTCCCATTGTCTGGAAGGTACCCACTTCTTCACTTCTGCCTCTTAGCTTAACATCAAGGATCACCTACATGTGGCCTCCTATGGGAATTCCTTCCTGATCCTCCCAGTTGTTATCTCTCTCTCTCTCTCTCTCTCTCTCTCTCTCTCTCTCTCTCTCTCTCTCTCTCTCTCTCTCTCTCTGTCTCTCTCTGTCTCTCTCTGTCTCTCTCCTATCTCTGTCTGTCTCCCTTATCTCTGTCTCTGTCTCTCTCTTTCTCTTTCTTTCTGTCTCTCTGTCTCTGTCTCTGTCTCTCTCTCCCTCTCTCTTCTCAAATTATTCATACATAATTATCTGTTTGAGTCTTTTGTCCCTGCTCCCCCTTCCCACATACACTACAATGTAAGATTCTTGAAGGTACAGACTCCTTTCTTGGTTTGTCTTTCTTTGTATCTCCAATGCCTTGCACCGTTAGCAGGCACTAATCCAAGGGGTTAGATTTGTCAGGAAAAGAAAGTTAGAAAGGAACAAAAAATTGTTTGGGAAGATGACCTTCCAATGAGGAGGTCCCCTCTCACTCTAAGAGCTATGATCCTGTGGTCCTAAGTTCTTTTCCTTCTCAGAACAACGTTCTACCAAGGCAAGGCATAGGCGTTCTGTAACACACAGTTTAGGGACAATTGTGAAATGTGCCTGTGGTGAAAATACATTTTAAAGAATGATGCTTCCAACTAGCAGCTGTGACAGGGTCAGGGAGCCTCACAATTCAGTAGCCCTTCAAGAAAAGCTGTCCCCAAGTATCTATTTGTGATGGCCAGATGGGAAGGAGAGAGTTCCCTCTATCAGGACTTTCCCTGTCCTGAGAATAACATTATCAGCTGGGCTGTCACTAGTAACAAAGCCCAAAGGAGAGTTAGGAGCTTTGTTCCCTTCTTCCCCAACCCTTCCAACATTGTTTGATGGACCTATTCAGTCGTGAAATAAATCTGTTGTGTTGTGTGTCTGCACCACGCTGATATGAAAGGCAGTTGATAGCACTGTCTGCATGTGTGTGTGTCTGTATGTGTGTGTGGGTGGGTGGGTCTGTGTCTGTATACATATCATATGGGGTGAGAGGTTTATATGTCTGTATTTTGACTGGGGGAAGCAAATGAAGTTGAACACACTGAAGTGCTTTTAGGTTATAGATGCGATGTTCCCTCATGTTTGTTGATATTCTTACAGAAATAGACAGTGGATACTTTTCCAGAAATTCAAAAAGAACAAAGAATTCTATTCCTTCTTTTTCATGTTCCTAGCCTCCAAACAACACACACACACACACACACACACACACACACAAACTTTTCTTACCCCCAACAGAAAAAAAAGCCAGAAGCACAGAATTGATTCTCAAATCAGTCAGTAAGCAAAACCAGCATTATCTACCCCTTTATAATATAAAGGGAGCCAGTGTGATGGGGTGGAAATGAGATTGTATTTGGTCAGGCCAGAAGACCTTGGTGCAAACTATGGCTCTGCCTTTTATTTGCTGTCTTATTTTGAAAAGTCTTTCAATTGAACTATAAATTGGAATTAATAATACTCCTTAAAGTCTTGCTCCAGTGCGTCATCCTAGCAGAGAGGTTTCACTAGGTCTTGACATTTATGCCAATAGAGAACAAGTTCTGATAGGTCTTGCCAAGATGGGAAGAATTGCAATATTGGCCCAGTGAAACCAGACCTTCATGCTGGAAATGCTAGAATCAAAATGGCTAACAGGTGGTTCAAAGTCAAGATTAGTGAAGAGATGTTAAGAGAGTACCTTGCTGCCTTCAATGAGTTTATCACCAGACACAAACTCTATCCCAGGGTCCTGAAAAAAACTGATGGATATGACAGCTGAGTGACTATGAGTGAGCTTTGAAAAATCCTGCAGCTCAAGAAATATGCCACAGGATAGAAGAAGGGCAAATGTCCTCACTGTCCAATAAAGGAATATGGTACTGCCACTCACTCATACTCTCTCAGCTTGCACATAACAGCATCTCTTTCTAATCATGCTCTTTCTTCAGACTCATGCTACCTACATCCACTCTCTCCATTACTACTCTACTCCTGTTCTCCCCATGCAATCAACAGCTCTCAACACTATGTGTCACAAACACTGCAGGGGCTGCCTTCCTAACCATGTTCTTCTCCACTGATTACTAGCATCAGAATAATGCCCTGATGATTCCTTTATAGATCCCTATCCTGTGGTGAGGGAAAGGGGAGGATAGTAATTAATAACTTTGGACAGCTGCAAGTGCTCTTTGGGGCAGGTGCACATTCACTCGCCTCCATAATCTATCACTTTTCAATTCTGGGCACTACATTTTAAGGACATTGGTAACCTTGAACTCATCCAGAAGATGGCAAACAGGATGGTGAGGAGAATAGGAACCAGAGAGTATGAAGATCAATTAAAGAACAAAAGATGCTTAGCCTCTAAAAGAGAAGTTTTAGGGGTGGGCAATGATACTTGTCTTCAAATATTTGAAGGGCTATCATGTCAAGGAGAAATTAACCTTGTTCCGTTTTTACTTCAGCAGGTAGAAACAGGAACAGCAGGCATAAATTCAAGAGATAGATTTAGGTTTAACGTAAGGTGGGTGGGGAGAAACTTCCTAAAAATTAGAGCTATCCAAAAGAAGAATGGCCTGCCTCAAGAAGCAGTGGGCTGACTCCTCAATGGACATTTTCAGGGTCAAATGTCCACTTGTCAGAAATATTGCAAAGAAATCCTGTTTATATAGGGGATTCTGCCTGTTGCCTAATCACCAGCTTACATAAGTGCAAAGATACTTATCATTCACTAAATCAGCTGTATTTTACATTATTGTTATTATTAGTTTATATTACAACTGCTATTGATGTCACTCTTGCTCAGTCAGAAATGTGATTTTCCTAATGGACAGTTCTGACCGTGTCATCACACCATCGCGCGCACACACACACACACATTTACACTCAATAAACTCCAGTAGCTCCCTATTACCTCCAGGATCAAATACAAAATCCTCTGGTGTTCAAAACCCCTCATAATCTAGCCCCCTCCTACCTTTCCAGTCTTCTTACGTTTTACTCCCTATCATGTACTCTTTGATTCAGTGACACCAGCTTCCTTGCAAGATACCCCATCTCTCAGCTCTGGGCATTTTCTCTGGCTGTCTCCCATGCCTAGAATGTTCTCTCTTCTCAGCTTAGCCTACTGGCTTCCCTGACTCCCTCTAAGTCCCAACTCAATTCCCATCTTCCACAGTATTTCTGAGGTTGTGAAAAATTTGGCAACAGTAAGAGGTTTCTGAATGTGAAATGACCAAAATGTAATTAAAAAGCAAACACATAACGAATCCGAGGTGTTTCTGGCAGCGCTTGCCCATGTTACATCTCGCAACTTCACTGCTGCTTTGGTTCAGGACACGAAGCCCTTGCGCTTTGCGCTGCTCGTGCCCTCAGGCCACGCAACACCAAGGAAAGCTGCCAGAAAGAAAGAGGGTGTCATGAGTGGGAAAAGTGTAAGAAGCCCTGTCAGGAAGCCTTTCCCAAACCCCTCTTAATTCTAATTCCTTCCCTCTATTATTTCCTACTAATTCCGTATATAGATTGTACATATTTATATTTATTTGCTTGTTGTCTTCTCCATTATATTGTGATCTCCTTGAGGGCAGGAACTGCCTTTTGCCCCTTTTGTAATCCCCAGCATTTAGTACAGTGCTTGGCATATAGTAGGCACATAAGAAATGTTTATTGAGGGGCAGGTAGGGGGTGCAGTGCATAAAGCTCCCGCCTTGGAGTCAGGAGGACCTGAGTTCAAATTCGGCTTCAGACATTTGACACTTACTAGCTATGTGCCCCTGGGCAAGTCACTTACCCCTGATTGCCTCATCAAAAAGAAAAAAAAAAAAAAAGTTTATTGGTTAATTGTTGGTTTGGCAGATGTTGCTTTGCTGAGTCTGTTTTTGCTATTATTGTTACAGGGAAGAATTCAATAGGTGGTTGGCATTACGAGAAAATGACTACACATAAAGGTGTAAGGCAAAAATCAGACAATTTAAAAAATAAAGAACACTAGCTTGTGTTTCGAAAGTGAAAGATATTTCATTCATTTGGGTAACTTTAAGAGAATAGCCCCATTTTTGGCGGCCAGAGAAAGAAATGAACACAACTCTTCCCTGAAAATCTTAATTATTATAGCATTTCTAATCCCATCCAACCCAACAAATATTTATTAAGTGCCTACTATGTGCAAGGCCACATGCCAGGTGCTGAGGATACATTAACAAAATGAAAATCAGTCCTGGCCCTGAAGGAGCTTACATGTTTTTTTAAAGGATTTATATCCTAGTGAGGCCAGGGGGTCCTAGATGCCAATCAATCATAACACACATATAATTAATCACATGTTTTGCCTGATAGGTACCCAAAACTGTGATAGTAATGTGGAGTCTATTAAGATTCAATCCATTAGGGCAGCTAGGTGGTGCAGTGGAGAGAGCACCGGTCCTGGAATCAGGAGGACCTAAATTCAAATCCAGCCTCAGACACGTGATACTCACTAGCTGTGTGATCCTGGCCAAGTCGCTTAACCCCGATTGCCTCACTAAAAAAAAAAAAAAAATACAATCCATGCCTTTGGATACTTCACATTCTACTGAATATACATTTAAACCACACTCTCTCTCACAAATGTTGCAATGCTGACTTCTTAACCATGACCTACTCCACTGACCACCAGCTTCAGAATAATGTCCTGATCATTTCTTTCTATATACCTTGAGGACTACATTACAAAAACAAAAATCTAGGAGAATTAAAAAATAAAACTGGGAACGTGAAAGGAGTAAAATTAAATTGTTAACATGAAACAAAATGATGTAGGGAATATCATGGGTGGTAAAAATTGCTGGGATTGAAATTCCAGCTGAGGAATAGTCCCATGGCTCCAAAAAGCTTCAGCTCCATTCCTGATGATGTATTTGATCCTGTTTTATCTGTAGTCAAATTGCAGCCAGACTGGATTCACAATGACACTTTTCTTTATTCCAAGTCAACAAATTAAACAATGAAAGGTTTAAGCTTCCAGCCTCCTTGAAAGGTGAAATATATTTCTTATGTAACCAGTCTTCTTGCATAAGTGATGCTACCTGCTGCCAGCAAAGCATTCTGTGCATGCATGGTAAGTCCCTTGTTATGTTCTTTTGTCTGTTCCGTTGTGTTTGCACTTGTAAGCTCAAGACTGATGTAAAAATAGATGCTATGTGTTTTTCCGTAGGACATCAATGCTATTTTAAAGGCCTATCAAAAAAAAGGCAGTGGATGGAACCCACCCCACAACTTCTTGTCCTCAGTGAAGATGATGAAACACACTGAAATAAATGGCCTCATTCAAGCCAGAGCTCAAAAAACACCAGATTGATCCACCGGTTTCAAACGATTTTTCAATAGCAGCTAACAGTGACATCCTGCTGAGTTCAAAAGATGGTCTTGTCTGGCTTGAAATGAGGCCTTTTAAACATTACCATCTTTCAAGAGACTTCAGAAAGCCTTCTTTCCCCTCTGTCTTTCTAGTTCTGCTTCTTTCTCTCCTTCTTGGAAACCAATAATTGATCCATTCACAAAAAGCAAGAGTTGACTCAAAGTGTGATCATCCATGATTCTTTTTCATATTCCAAATCCCATTTTCCTTACATGACTCATTTCAAAAATACATCCTTCCTCTACTCTACTATCCCCTCCATGTTCAAACAGCATAAAGAGGTTAACTTTCACTTCATTGTTTCCCTTTTTAAGATTTTTAATTTATTTAGTTTTAGTTTTTGTTTTTTTGTTTTTTCAAAAAATAACAAAGAGTTAAGACGATCAATCTAACCTGCAGTTACTCTCCTTTGGCGCAGGTGGCAGGCCATTTTGAAAATAAACTTAGAGGTGTCCTGTTAACTTGAAAGTCCTACACGTGCCTAGATGAGGAGCAATCACATAACCTACCTATTTCACAGAAAGTGGACAAATTGCATCAGCACACCTCCACAACCTCCATAATTTAGGAAATGATAGGCAGAGAGGAGTAAGAGTAAAGATTCCTGGCTCCATTCCCACATGTTTCTCATTGACTCTCAGCTTGATTGTATCACTCCTTGTCAACTGGTGCCTGAGGCTAAAGTAAATACAGTGAAGCACATGCTGGCTTTTTGAAGAAAGAAATCAACATATTCTATGGAACTGAGATGCATTGAGCGAGTTCTCATTGTCTTTAAGTAAAATCCAAGCCAGAATCTTACAAATTAGAGACCATTTCTATCTGGACAATTTAGATGAAATGTTGCTAAAGGCAGAGAGGTGGATTAAAAGGTATACTATTTGTCCCTGAAATTATACGTGTATTCAATTTAATAGTAGAAAATATCTATTAAGGGTCTTTGGCACTTTGTTAGATTTATGGGAGTACTAAAATTTATCAAACATAGTTCCTGCCTTCAAAATGTTTACAGTCTAGTAGAAAAAGTAAGAATGTATATTGTTCACAAATAGCTATAATACCAAATACATCATTTTAAGTGCACAAGAAGGGTCCTTAAGTCATCCTAAGAGGAAGAAATTCCTTCTGACTTGAGGAGAGGCGACTTCATGAAAGAGGTGGCAATGGAGTGATGGCATAGAAAATTTATGTGATTATAAATGATATTCATATAATTATAATGATATTCAAATGCATAAGTGGGTAAATTTTACATGAAATATGCTTATTTTCAGTCTGGATCTGTATTCCTCACCCTCGGGTTCTTATGCATAGAGAAGAGGCAAGATAAACAACTATTAAGCTACTTCTCTCTAAGATGTTCTAGCAGAGCTTGGTGGAATGGAGGTATCTTTAGGTCTAAGGAATTTAGGTACAAGAATTTCATGATTGTTCAATGTGCTTATTGCTCTGCCTTGAAATTCTAAAGTTTCCTGTTCTGGACAGGGTCTAAATAAAAGCAGCATTGTGTACTGGATAGAGCACGAGATTTGGAATAAAAAGGATCTGGGTTCAAATTCAGACTGCTTTGCCCTACTGATGTGGCCTTGGGCAAATCACTTAATCTCTCTGGGCCTCTGTATCTTCATCTGTCTAATGACAGTATTAACCTCAATGGCTGTCTAGGTCACTTACATTTCTAATTCTATGATCCTTTGTTTTAAATGGATAGTTCTTAACCCGGGGTCTTTGAACTTTTAAAAATGTTTTTATAACTATTTCAACATAATTGGTTTCCTTTGTAATCCTGTGTATTTTATTTTTATGTGTTTAAAACCATTATTCTGAGAAGGGGTCCAGAGGCTTCATCAGACTGCCAAAGGCACCCATGACCAAAAAATGTCCTTCTTTCCTCCTATCCCAAAGGCCAACATTTTGTGAAAATGATACTATGGGATTCAGGGTTCATGTCACAAATTAAATATTGCTGTATTTTGCCATAAGTTAATAAACAGGTTATTTCAACAAAACTGCAACTAGACCATACATGATTGTTAGGCCCAATATCAATTGCCCCTCATTAATGTTGCTGAGAAGTGATTAGCATTTTGAGGCAGACAAGGTGTACTTACTTAGTGGGATGTGACCTTGCTGTCATTAAATTATATCTGTGATTAATGATTGTCTCTAGTTTAAAGTTTGAGTCATAACAAAAATAGATTATAAAAAAGGAGCAGGAGGGGAAGGTGAAGAGAATGCAGAAGAGATGAATTTTGAAGGCCTGAATCACAGCTGCTCCTGGTCAAAGTTTATTTGAGATCCCCATATAAATTTCCTCTTTCTGGGTGCTTACATCCTGAGGCCTAGGAGAGTTGCTGAAGGATTAATGGTAAGCTACACCATGTTTAGGAGCTTAAACTGGATGATGTCTGGAAAATGGAGTCAGAAAAAAGTGAAGGGCATATGAAGTACAGCAGAGACAAAGAAAACAGCTTGTAGTAGAAAACCTGCTATGAAGGATTTATGTCTATTTATTGTATAGAATTAGGAGGCATGGACATTTTGCGATGTGTGCCATTGGAGAGAGTACCCAATGGATCATGGATTTATTAAAGAACTGAGAGGTGTGTATGTGTATCTCACCCTTTTTCTCACTCTAGGATCCAGATATCATTCAGCATCTCTCTGCTGCCTGCTTCTTCTATTTCCTTCATGGCTTGAAGGGGCCTTCAAGGCTAGTTAGTTTCTGAATCTCAGAGGCAGAAGGGGCCTCTTCGGTCTGTATCCAAAGAAGAATCCCTTCAATATATATTGATCCATCCTTTGCTTGAAAACCTGCAGGAGGAGTGAGTCTACAACCTCCTGAGTCAGTGCACTCCATTTCTGTTTAATTCTCTTAGGATATATTTCCTTTCACCAACCCTAAATTTCTCTTTGCAGCTTCCACCCATAATTCTTTGTTTTATTCTGTAAGACCTACCTGGAAAAGCCTAACCTTTCCTCCACAGCCCTTTAAGAACTTGAAGGTGGCTATAATGTCACACCTATGTCTTCAATTCTCCAGACAGAATGTCCTCACTTCTTTCAACTGGTCCTCAAAGAATGTGAAGGCAAAGCTTGTCATCATTCTGACTGCACTCTCCTGAGACTTCTCCAGCTAATCCATGTCCTTCCTAAAATAGAATATCTAGAACGGAATATGGTGTCCCAAACATGGTCTAATCAGGGCAGAGTACAGCGGGAGTGTCAATTCCCTAATCCTACCGCCCTTTCTGTAGCCTAAGATAGCAATGTCACAGCCATATCAGACCCACATCAATGGCACATCACAACATTGACTTATATTGAGCTTGCAGTCCAATAAAACCCTCAGATTTTTTTCTTTTATAAACTATTAGCTAGCTAACTCAAGTGTAACATGTTGCATTTGTCCCAATACATCTTGCTCAACTCAATCCAGTGTTCTCGGCTGTTGAGATCTGTTTGAATCCTAGTTCTATCATCTAGTATGCTAACTATGTAGTGCGAATTTGTCATCTGTAAATCTGACAAGCAATCAATCCGTGGTCAAGTCTTATTATTTGGGCAGTTAGGTGGTGCAGAGAGAGCCAGGACTAGTCAAGAAGATATGTGTTCAAATCCAGACTAGCTGTGTGACTCTGGGCAAATAATTTCATCGCTGTCTGCTTCAGTTTCCTCATTTGTAAAGAAGAGATAATAATAGCACCTACTTGCAGGGTTAGTATGAGGATCAAATGAGATAATAATTGTGAAGTACTTAGTACAACACCTGACACAAAGTAAGAACTATATAAATGTCAGCTACCATTATAATTTTTATCTCCACAGCATCTTGCCCATCCAACCCATTTTCTTGGCTCAAATAGTCACTCAAGTATTTATCACCTTTAACTGGAACTACTAAAAGAGCCTTCTAATTGGATTTCTAGTTTCTGGTGTCTCCTCTTCTGATATATCCTCCAAATAGCTCCCCAAAATAGCATTCCTAAGACACAGGTTGGACAATGTCACTCCCATGCTCAAAAACCTTCTAGTAGCTCCCTATTATCCATAGGATAAAAACAAACAAACAAATTCCTTACCCTATTATAAGGTCCTGACTCCCACCTACATTCCCAGGATTTTTTCATATTCTTCTTCTTCAACACCTCTGTGTTTTGGTCAAATTAATTTACTAGCTGTTCCCTGAATTCAACACTCCCTTTTCTGCCTCTATACATCAGCTCAAGTCTTTCTCCATTTATGAAATGGCCATGCCTTCTTCATCACCAACTCTCAAAGTGATTGTCTTTCTCCAGTGTTCAACTACAAATCTCTGTTACCATACCAATACTGTGGCACCTTACCCATTTTTAATAATCTTTCAAAGATAAGCAATCACATCTGCTATTTCTTTCTATATCCTAAGACAAACTTCATATGGGCTAAATGACAAGAAATTAACAAGGGCAACTTCTGTCATTGCTCTGTTATTAACTCCTGAGGTAGTGGCGGCGGTGGTGGTGGTTATCCTTAAGTATCAACTCCCTATAAGGTATTTTCATGATCATTCTTCTCGAAAGAGAAAACACTCTACTCTCTATATTCAATTATCATCATCCTATCCATCCTGGGTTATCTCTTCTTTCATCCTCTTCTCTATAATATAGATTTAAATGAACCCCTTTTGTTGTTCTTAGCTTTCTCTGATGGTTTTAGCTCATGACAAGCCACTCTAATATCTTTGCCAAGAAAACCCCATGGACAAAGATCCATGGGATCATGTAGAGTCAGATGTGCCTGAATGACTTAACAACAACAACATTTGGAAAGGCATAGCAACCTCCTTTTCTTGCTTATCTCTCATCTTGCCTCACTAACTATTCTTACCTTGTCCTCTTAGCTAATTTCTTCCTCTTGAGTCCTTCTCCTTCTCTTCCTTCCAGCATCCTCATTTTACAGCTGAGGAAACTGGCCCAAAAAGAGTAATGCCACACATATATAACCAATGAAATTGGGATTCAAACCCTAGATTCTCTGACTCCAAATTCAGCATTCTTTTGACTATAGCACCCAATGTATGATATATAGATAGCTATAGATACCTCTATAGCTAGCCATATAAAACTTAGTTTCACTTTTTTTCTCTCTCCTACTCCATTCTATTATTCACTATACTACCCTTGCCCGCCACTGTTTTTTATTTAATTGATCATCACAGTAAATTCCTCTCAACCTAAAAGGATAGTGAACTAGCGACTAACAAAAAAATGACTTCACAAAGGGTGATACGCCATGGTAGCGCTATACGAAACTTGACTTTCAGTTAAAATTCTAGTCTTTGGGTGGACCATATCATTTTGTAATCAACCTAGCTGCCTGCTCTCTGAAGTTTGATGAGAATGAATTACATAATTTTGGCAAAGTTGAAAGTAGAACCTTCATTGTATCAAGAGATTTTGTTCACCATTGTCATTATACTTCATTTTTATATAGTATTTTACAGTTATGCAAAGTGCATTTGCCCACATGTTCTCACTTGATCCTTACTACCCTATAGGTAGGCATTATTTTAATTTCCTTAAAGATGAGGTAACTGAGGCTTACAGAAGTTGGTATTTTCCCCCAGCCATTCAATTTGCATACTAACAATTTGCATACATATCACACCTTGCTGACAAAGGTCCATATAGTCAAAGCTATAGTTTTTCCAGTGGTAATGTATGGCTGTGAGAATTGGGCTATAAGGAAAACCAAGTCCCGCAGAATCAACACTTTTGAATTGTAGTACTGGAAAAGACTTCTGAAAGTCCCTTGGACAGCAAGGAGATAAAATCAATTAATGCTTAAAAAAATTAATTCAAGCTATTCACTGGAAGGTCAAATACTGAAGCTGAAGCTTAAATACTTTGGCCACATATTGAGAAGACAGGACTTACTGGAAAAGACTCTGATGTTGGGAAAGATTGAAGGCACGGGAGATAGGGACAGCAGAGGATGAAATGGATAGATGGTATCATGGAAGCAGTGGTCATGAACTTGGTCAGACTTTGGGAGATAGTGGAGGATAGAAGGACCTAGTGTGCAATGGTCCATGGGGTCATGAAGAGTCAGACACCACTAACCAAATGTACAACAACAACAGAACTTGAAACCATGTCTTTTGACTATGTCCAGTGGTTTTTACACAATAGTTACTTTTATATCTATTTTTCCAGACTTTTTATTTGGCACAAATAATAACCAGATCTTAGATTTAGAAACAGAAGGGACCTTAGAGGCCATTGAGTCCAAGCCCCATTTTACAGAAAAAAATAGTAAGGCACAGTGAGGTTAAATGAGTTGCTTAGTGTCATACACACAGCTAGTAAGTTGACCTGGAGTCTGAGAATTTTATTTTAAAAAAATTAATAACAATATTTCAATATAATTGGTTTCTTAAATATTACTCTGTGCTTATGAACTTAAAAACATTATTCTGAAAAAGGATCCATAGGCTTCACCAGACTGCAGAAGGGGTCCATAACACCAAAGAGGTTAAGACCTCCCTACACTTGAATGTGCAGCCTCTCTCTCTGAATATCAATTATAAGCATAGGACAATCTGGTCAGGCATTTCCTCATTTTTCTCCTTTCAAGCAAACAGTTAATCTGGCTTTGAATTTCTTTTAAGACTAAGTGAACAATTAATTTGATTGTTAAGAGTTAGTCCAACTAATGCTGGGCCAGTGGAGAGATTTAGAAAATGAGAGAATCTTCAACTATCATTTATACACACTTTAGTGTAGATGTGTGAAGGAGCCATCAAATCCAAAGCAATGTGAAAAATGGCTTCATTTTTTAATCTTCCAGTAGTCACCACCTAGGAAAAAAAAGTGGTTAACTCCATTATGTCAAATGGGGGAGCAAACTTTTAATATGACCTAGGTAAATCACATGAATAGAGATTCATTCTAGTTTATAATTGCCCATATAAAATACTAAATAATTTTATATAATGGTAATATAATGGAAATTTAGCTCATTGATTTTATTAGAATTTTTTAAAACAAAATTTGACTATATTCCAAGATATAAGCAGTAGTGGTACATGTATAAAAGAAATGTACATTATACAAATATGTCAGTGATAGGTAGATAGGTAGAAACCAGATTTGGAAATTGCTGGACTGGTATATCATCTTAACAGTTATGATTTTTTTAGGTCTCTTTTACTGCCAAATTTTGTGCTTAGTTGGAGAGATTCTCATATGATTTTTTGTATGTTTATTTATGGTATTTTTCACTAAAAATGCATCATTACCTTAGCAGCTGCCACACCACATGGAACAGCATGCGTGCTTTTGAAAAGGGATCCAGAGCGCCTTCCCACAGAAGCACAGAGCCAATATGCCTTGGGAAGTTTGTATCAAAGATTACAAGTTTCGTATGGAAGAGAACATAAGATGCAGATATATTTGCAGCCTTTTCCAATAATAATTTGCTTTTACCATTTCTTTTACCTTAAAGTTTCCATTTTAGAATTCTTTCTAAAAGAGAAGAAAAAAGTTGATTGCTTACTAGAAGAGGGTTTAGAATACTTCCTCATTTTCACTCTGGGGCCATTTTGTAGGGCAATTTACATTGTGTATACATGAGTTTAAAATAATGAATGCAAAGAGCAAACACATTGGGAACTGAGGCAAGGATGGGCATATTTCTTTACGTTGTTTCTTGTAGGGGACTCATGCCTCGGTTCTATTGTGTGGATGCAAAAAAGAAAGAATGCGAAAGAATATACAAGAAGGTGTAAAAGTTCATATGTCCAGTTTGTTTTCCCTGCTCTATTTCCTGTACCACTTCCTTACGACATTTTTTTAACAGCTATTTCCCTTACCCTACCTCCCTACCCACTTCAACTTCCATTTCATATCCCTCCAATGGAGTGTGTTCCAAGTAGATTCCTAAGTATGTGAAATCCTTCCCTTTCTTTAAGGCCCAGTTCAGGTGTCATCTCTGTCACGAAGCCTTTACTAAGTCCTTCAGTTAAAACTCATCTGTTGCACAGTGGATAGAGCACCGGCCCTGAAGTCAGGAGGACCTGAGTTCAAATCTGGCCTGAGACCAAACACTTGACACTTACTAGCTGTGTGACCCTGGGCAAGTCACTTAACGCCAATTGCCTAAAAACTAAAACTCATCTGTTCCTCCTTGAATAACTTCCAACATTTTGTTTGCTATTCTACTATGTGCTTTTCATATTCCATTTTGTAACAACTATTTGCTTACCAATATTCTATCTCTAACTATCCAGTAAGCATATTGATGGAAGAAATTGCATCTTATTCTCTTCTACAATTCCCAGTGCCCAGAAATATGCTCTGCATTTAATAGGCACTTTGTGTTTCTTTTTCTTGTCTACGTCCCACAACGAAAATAATATAATTGTATTCCTGGGCATGCCTGGGACCAGAGTCATAGCTAGTAATTTTGACATCCAGGGCAAGCAGCATGTCTGGGGCATGCTACACAAAACATACCTTCAAAGCAACTTTACAATTCATTATGTAAAAATAATATGAGTATTAACTAACATAAATTTAGTTGAGCAGAAGGGAGTATTAGTTATCACAATGGCTCACAGATCACTGATATTAACAATGTGCCAGCTGGTAGCTTACTATTTCAACTAATTATTCTTGATAACTAGGTGTTAAGATCAGTTGTTTCTATTATGCTGGAGTGTGTGTTGTTGACATGGAAGTACAACAAAATTCAAAGTAGTACAATACTTTAAAAACCATTTAAAAGAGTTGTGCCTTCCAAATCTCTGTACCCTAGGAAAAAGACCCAGTCCAGCCAAATTATTATTCTATCTAGAACAATTGCAAAATGGAACACCATTGATAAACCCATTTCCTTACAGAGGAAATGCTCCACAGGTCCTAGAAAACTACATTTGGTCTACACATTGCTACATAACCATTTTGACAGATTTTTTTGCTGTTTTTAATTAATTGATCAGCTGTCTTGATATCATAGAGACTCATAGAGACTTTGAGATGGTGTACGGGCTTCATTGGATAATAAGTTTATTAGCTGGAAATATTAGAGATTATCTACTCCATCATTCTCATTTTACAGATGAGAAAATCAAGTCTGAGAGATATTAAGTAACTTGTCCAGGATCACATAGATGAGACTGAAGTCCCAGAGGTGAAACTATTTGCCCAAGGTTACCAAGGTTTGCCCAAGAACCCAGATCCTCTGATTCCATGTCTATCACTCTTTCCTATGTACTACAAGACCTTGTTTTCTATTCACTTTATCACCTCTCTCCTAGACTTGCAAAAGCCTCCTAATTGATCTCCCTACCTCAAGTTTCTCACTTCTCCAATCTATCCTCCACATGTAAGTATTGTTATATACAAGAAAAAACCCAAAACCTGAAATAGCTTTAGAAAGAAATTTATTAGTCATTTGGAAGCCAGAAAGGAGTGGCTCCTTCCTCAAGTCTTTGTGAAGCTACATGACATAGAGTTCAGACAAAAGTATAAGGACTTTTTCCCTGATTGACTTCATGTAGTCCCTAAGAAAAAGGCAAATTGAAATGTATATCAGCAGGTAAGTCAATCTATTGGAGGAAACCCAAAACACAAGCTTTGGTGGACCCAAAACAAGCACTTCCTGAGATCTAAGTATTCCTTGCAACCACCAGGTTTCCCTAGAGTCTCTGTGAGTCAGCCTGAACTCTACAATAAGCTTTTTGGGTTAGACATAGAATCTATTCACGTAAACCATTGTTCTAACATTAGGCCTGATGGTTTTGAGGACATTATAATAGTTTCCTTTAAAAAGAGGCTGCAAGCTTATAGAACATACTCAAGGAAAAATACTGACAATAATATTTTTGAAGGTTAGTATAGCTGTGTCCCCCAAAATAATATTTTATCTACTGCCAACCTGTTTTTCCCCTTGATGACCCTCCCCCTGACACCTGTTAGATAATTCAACCAGCTCCAGGGTAGCCATCATAGTATAAGAATTTCACTCTCAGAAGAGCACTTTAGAGCACACCTCCCTGCCGGACCACCTCCTTTCTAATGAATGGACCAGTATCTCTTTGCTCTCCAATACAGCACTGCCCTTACATGAGTTATACTCTATCTTAATGTGTATGCCTGAGTTATATATTGGGTCCTTTTTTTTTCCTTTTTCCCCCTTCCCCTCTTCCCCATTGCTTTCAATAAAGCAACTAACTCCTGTTGTTTTACATTTTATTCTCAGCACCTGAAATAATTAAGGAGTTATTTTCCCTGACATCTTTAACAAGCCCACGGTCCTTTCCTTAGACATAAAATGGCAAAGACACTGGGGGAGTAAGGTACGGTAAGCCCAGTTGTAGAAATCAAGGTTCAGTAGGGGAACACTAGGTCCTCCCAGAAAGGACTCTCTTATGCCAGAGGATTGTCACAAAACTTGCTCCAACCCTCTAATTTTACAGATGATGAAACTGAGGCCCAAAGAAGTGAGGTAACTTGCCTAAAATCAGAAGTAGAACCAAGACTGAAACTCAGATCTCTTGATTTCTCAATCTTTTGCTTTATCCAGCCACAGACAGAATAGTGTTTCACTCCCAACACACAATGAAAGAGAATATTGTAAACGCAGCAGGAAGAAAAAGCTGCACTGTTGGATGTGGGCCTAATGCCCATACTCTCTTATTTTAGGTTCAACAGTGAGATGAAATGAGGCACTTGCAGGTCATTGAACAGCAAAGAAAGGGAGATTTACTTTGCCCTAACACAGCAAGGATATACAACAAGGATACAATGGCCCTTAGCTTCTCTGAACACCAGCCCCTTCCCCCTTCCCCCCCCACCCCCCGCCGTCTCCATACGGAAATTCATCTGGTGAGCACAACAGGATATGGTGAAGGATGTGGTGACTCACATGGTCTTCAGAAATGCACCAAGTGGAAAGGTCCTGAACTACACATGGGTGGGATTTTTTATGCCCTTAGGTAAAACTAGAAAGTTATGTCAGGGAAACAAGAGCCAATAAGGCTCCCAGGACTGCTTTGTCTCCTTTTAGGGTCAATTAATCCCTGTTGCAGAAAGTAAAGGGGAAGAAGAATACTGTGGGAAAACACTGATAGATATTAGTCTTACCACATGCCACCCCTTGGTGGCAAGGCCCTGTACCTCCAGGACAATCACCAATTTCTTCTCCTGATGTGAAATGCTGGTAAGGAGCAAGAGCAGCTCTAGGAACATCAGGTTCACAGCACAGACATTTCTGGTATAGCCAACAATTCTTCATTACACATCAGGGTAATTTGTAGTGTCATGATTAATAGATCATAATACTTTTGCATGCAACTTGATTGTGGGGTCTAAGTTGATATCAAGGCTCTCCTGTATCACCACATACTTAGAATTCTCTGTCTCCCCCACCAAAATCTCCCCTTCCATAAGAACTACATTACAATAATTAGATAAAATTTTTGCCTTCTTAGATGCCTCTGTGGAAGGACTGCCACCCTCTTCTATCATAGGGATAAATAATGATTCCCCCTCACTCCCATCTGGGGACTCATAATTACCACTAAATCATCTAAAAGATCCCTTTTATTTCAAGTAAATACACATCTGCCACAGTTATATCATGAGAATTTTACCTCTCGTGTGCTATTAAAAAGCAAGTCACTTCCAAATAATACCACCTATTGGTCCTCCATGGCCTTTCTGGGAAGGAGTTGTCCAAACCATCCCAGAGGAATTAAAATATGCCAGTACTGGAGGATCTGATTTACTTCTCCAATCAACCAGTAAGCATTGATTAAGCACTTACTATGTGCCAGGCACTGTGCTAAGCACTTGGGATACAAAGAATGGCAAAAGATAGTCCCTGCCCTCAAGAAGCTTGCAGTCTAATAGAAGAGACAACATGAAAACAAGTATATACATACAAGTTTTGTATATATGTATATATATATACATGTATAATATATATATACTATATGTATCTATACATACATATATGTATAGGATAAATTGAAGATAATTAATAGAGGAAAGGTTCTAGCATTAAGGAAGAGAAGAAAAGACTTCTTGTAGAAGATGAGATTTTAGTTAGAACTTGAAGGAACTCAGGGAAGCCAGGAGGTGGAGATGAGAAGAGAAAACATTCCAGGTATGGAGAATGGCCATTAAAAATTCCCAAAGTCAGGAGATGAAGTGTCTTGTGAATGGAATAGCAAGAAGGCTTGTGTCACTGAGTCATAGTATACATAGTGGGGAAGAAGGGGAATATGAAGTTTAAGAAGGTAGCAAATGTAGAAGGGGGCCAGGTTGGAAAGGGCCTTGAATGCCAGAAAAAGGATTTTCTATCTCATCCTGGAAGTAATAGGAAGCCACTGGAGTTTATTAAGTGTGGGGACTGACATGGTAAGACCTGTACCTTAGGAAAATCACTTTGATAGCTGAATGGAGGATGGCCTGGGGTAGGAAGAAACTTGAGGCAGGGAGACTAACTAGCAGGTTACTGCAATAGTTCAGGTATAAGGTCATGAGGGCCTGCACCAGAGAGGTGGCAGTATCAGAAGAGAAAGGAGAACAAATAAAAGAGATCTTAAGAAGGTAAAATAAACAGGATTTAGAAATAGATTGTATATGGGGGCTAGAGGGAATGAGGAGTCAACAACACTTAGATTTTGAGCCTTGGTGACTGAGAGGATGGTGATGGTCTCAACAGTACCAAGCCTTCTAAAGGGGTAAGGACCCTGAAGTAAAGGCATATGTGTCATGGGGAACAAATAAGGAAGTACATAAGAGGGTCAGCTGGAACTAAGTCCAAAACAATCCATTCTTAACAGGTAAGTCTTCCTGGAGATTGGATCCCCAAAACCACTGAACTGAGGAGCCCTTTCTGTTCCTAGGAGTGGCAATGACTTGTCACAGTTGTGATTTCTGGGATGTTGGACACCTAGCCCAGCCAGGGAGACACATAAAATGCAACTGTTGATTAGCAGGAACAAACCTCTTGTCCTAAGAGGGGAGAGTGTTATTTTTCCAATTGGGAACAGGTTGAAGATCACTTTGATTAGGTGAGTGTTCTGATTATCACAAAGAGCCCAGTTGGGCAGCAATAGTTGTCTTGTTCCTAATTAGGGAGAATTGTATAATTCTGTAGCCCCTCAAAAATGGCATCACTATCCCAAAGTCCATATTGGCACTGGATCCACTTACTAACCCCTGGTATTCCTATTAAATATTCAAACTAGTTCTTCAGCATGTGATGTCTCTGATAGGTGCTGACATGCCTCACAAACAATTTCACTCGAAGGCATTGGTGAAATTTCTGCTCTGGTCTTGATGCCAAAGGTCCAAGGCAGCTAGGTTACTCAGTAAATGGGGCCCTGGCCTTGGAATTAGGGAGATGCATGAAAATCTAGCCTCAGACACTGAGTGATCAAGTCATTTAACTTCTATTTACCTCAGTTTGCTCATCTGGAAAATGGTGATAATAATAGCACCTACCTTCCAGAATTGTTGTGATGATCAAATGAGAAAATATTTGAAAAGTTATTAGCACAGCACCTGCCCCATAATAGGTGTTTTATAAATGTTAGTTGTTGTTATGATTATTATTATTATTAACATCATCATTATTAGTGGTATTGTGAGGGGCTGCACTGGAGAACTTGGGGCTTGAGAAGCCCAACTGTAGCTTTATCTGGTCATTTCCTGGTGCCTGCCAAAGGCTCCACTCAGCCTGGTCTTTATGGAGACCTCTAGAAATATTATTTTTCAAGGTCTTAAAGGCAGCTAGATAGCACAGTGAGTAGAGCACTGGGCCTGGAGTCAGAAAGATCTGAGTTCAAATCCTGGATTGCACACTTACTAGTTGTATGACCCTGGGCAAGTCACTTAACCTCTGTCTGCTTCAATTTCCTTAACTGTAAAATGGGGCTAATAGCACCTGCCTCCCAGGGTTGCTAAGAGGATCAAATGAGTTGATATATGTAAAGCACTTAGCACAGTGCCTGGAATATAGTAAGAACTTGATAAATATTTCCTTTATTCCTTCCTTCCCTCTTTTCTTCCTTAAGGACTCAAGGGGAGAGACTGTTAAACACCCTACTTTATATCTTTCAGGACTGTGACCTGTTCTGGGCCCCACAAAAAAGAGGTAGTATATGGGGCTATCAGGATACTACAGTGGGAAATAGGGTTCTCCAAAACCTCAAAAGTCCCTTGACTGATAAATCTCTTGGCTTCCTGCTTATGTCATGGGGAAACAAGTATCAGTAGTTTATTCTAGTCCATGCCTGGAATCTTATATGTTTTTGCCACTCACTATATTCCCCAACACTTGACAAGCGTAGGATTGATTCTATATTTTCTTAGAGATGATTTCCCACCCTCATTTGGCCCAGTCAAACTTATGTCATTGATGTAGTGGTAAATATTAATGCTCTCAAGAAGAAAGGCCTCTTTATGTATCTGTCCCCTACAATATGTCAGTAAAAGGGGGAATTCAGGTAGCCTTGGCAAAGGAGGGTGAAGGTATATTGGACTCCTTCCTATGTGAAAGGAAACTGCTTTGGACCAATTGAGAGCTTGCTCCCTGTGCCATAAAGAGGACTTTTCTATGGCTCTTTCAACCAGGAGCCACCAGGATCATCTGATAACTCCACCCTCTGTAGCTTCAGGATTCTTCCCCTCACTCAACCATGATATCAACCATGAGGCCATCTCATCTTGTACCACCCTGCCTAGATCTATTCGGAATAATACTATGCTTGTTGGCCAATTGACTCGCTCCAACACTCTAATTGTACAGATGATGAAACTGGGAACCAAAGAGATGGAATAATTTGCCTAGGATCAGACAATCAATCAGAAGTAGAACCAAAACTAGAGCACGGATCTCCTGATTTCTCAGTCTCATGCTTTTTTTTAGCCATATGAAAGGAGAATGCTTCTCTCCCTAAGCACAATAGAAAGAGAACTTTCTAAAAACAGCAGGAATAAAAAGCAGCAGTAACCCTTAAAGCAATAATTTATAAGGTTGAACTGGGGCCAGATCATGGAGTCCAGTCTCTTGATCTTATCATTTATCTACCAGCATGACCGTCTCCTCCTCCCGTTTCCCCTGTACACACAAAAAGCCCTCCTGCAAAGACAAAGACAAAACCAACCATTGATTGAATTGTAACTGGTAGTTCACTCTGTTGTTAGTGCACCTGTGCAGCTTCCCTCCCTCCCCCCACTTCCAAGGTCCCCTCATTCCTGAGGTGAACAGTGCTCATCAGTAGGCAATGTTGGAATTGAGAGCAGAAGAAGGAAAAGGCTAAATTTAACCTGCTCCCATTCTTCAGGCCCCCACTCTCCTGTGACGCACAATTATCCTTTCTATGAAGAAAAGGTTTATTTCAATAAGGAAAATGGGCTCCCCTTTCTACCAATGCCAGGGAAGCAGCATCCCACAGAAGCATTGCTCCTAGACCAGTGAGTAGGAAGGCAGATGCCATTAGTTTCCTCTCATCTGTTCATGTTTTCACATAGTTCTAGCAATGGGGGCAGGAAACAGCAGTGGAGGAAGGAGGCTTAAACTCAACAAGTGAGTAGGCAAATACTTCTCCCCGGGGATAGCATTATTTCAATGGGGAAAGTTTTTCCATAGATTTGTTGTGATGGTTTCAAAAGTAGGAAAGATTCCTAACAATTTCCTAGTAGGCAAGAATCCCAATCTGCCCTGATTTTGTAAAAACATTTGAACAAATTATTGGCAAATTGTTTTTCTTCCTCTCATTGGAAGCAGGTACTTTGTGGCATTCATTACATTCACCATGTTACCATCATGCACCTGGCTAATGTAAGCATAATCTTACATATCCTACAGATTTATTTATAAAATATAATGTCATCTGAAAAGACAGTGTCTAATTGAATTCTGCCTGGAAACAAGTTAGAAACTCACAGACTGGATTGATGTATCAAAGGATATCTTTTCTTTATGGTGATGGGAAAGGCACATTGGATTTAGAATCAGAAAACCTGGCTCCAAGTCCCAACTTGGACTCTTAGTACCTTAGGAGCATAAAGTGAGTTATTTCATTACTCTAAGCCTTCATTTCCCCTTCTGTAAAGTGAGAGTATTGGATTTGATGATTTTTAGGTTTCCTTCTAGCTCTAATATTATATGGGTCTGCAAGTCAATGGATATGCCAGAACTCAGAACACATAAAAAGAAGGGAAAAGCTAGGTATAATTTTTAAAGGCGGGTTGCTGATTTTGAAGTCATAGGACTGGGGTTTGAATCTAGTTCTTTCACTTATTGGTTGTATGACCAGGGGTAAATCACTTAACTTTTCTGGGCCTTCTCTGTGGCTCATAACAGTGAAATGAGGCACCTACACCGGGTAACATACAAGGTCACTTCCAGCTTCAAATAAATTTGTTGATGAACATGCCAATCATTTCAATTTGAGACTTGAGAATCCGTAGAGCCCAAGACCATACCACAATAGTCTTGAGCTTTTAGAACAGGGGAAATGGATGATTTGAGAAATCTGATGTCTGATGGAATAGGAGGAAGTTTTAAAATCTGTATGCTTGGAAGAAGCCTAGAGTATTCTAATAGACAGCATAATTAAAGTACCAAAGACTGTAATTTCTCCCTGAAAAGAAAGAGTAGGAAGTGAACGAAATACTCAATGATGTGTAAAAAGAAAATCTCCTCTCTTGGTTACCCCTTATTCAATCTATTTTATGCAGCCATGCTCCAGGACACAACAAGCGACCTAGAGCCTGGTGTAAAAAATGGTCTCTGGTCCTCTGGGAAGCTCTCTCAATTCAACAGGCTGTGAATACCAGCAAAAGTCCTTAAGACTATCACACTGGACCAGTTGTGGGCTGATGATTGTGCTTCTGAAGTGCACACATGAGAAGACATGTAAAAGGTTACAAACCCCTCAGTAGATTCAGCAAAGGGCTGTGCACCAGCAAACCTGAGGGAAACCCAACTTGGGTACCTGAGCCTGTCCTAAAGAATCTTTGCATAGACAGAGAGTGGTTTTAAATGAACAACACACTTCCCAAGACTATCACTGAATTCTGCTTCCAAGGCAACACATTTTCCGGCAATAGCAATTGACAAAAAAAAATTGAAAAGTGAGCCTAGAAATCTAGTTTATCTTTCAAGAGGCTAGTAAACAAGAGTGTGGCATTGGTATGGTATGTAGTTCTATAACTGAATGAAAGTCCAGAATGATGAACCTCACAAGGCTGGAGATTATTGGGGATCATGAAATTCTTCAGTGTCCTTCATCTACCAATGAAATTCAGTTCAATTCAATCAAAAATTTTATTGAATACTCACTCTATGTGCTAAGCACAAGGGATAAAAAGATAAAGATGAAAACAATCCCTGTCCCCAAGGAGCTTACTCTCCAATGCCTCACACTGCTAATTCACTGTTACCTGGACTTTAGCAGGGAAAAAAATATGGCAAGATGCCCAAGTCAGTACTATGATGGATCCAAGGAGAAATATCAGAAGAAATGCTTCAATAATATAGTGAAGCTATGAAAGACTCAGAAACAGCAGTAATAAAAAGACCAGGGGCTAGTCATTACTCAAAAGTCTTAACTGACAATTTTGGTGCAAAGGACAAACAGTATGAGTGGTGGCAAACAGCATGAAGTGAAGACTCAAATCAAATTTGTAATTATAATGTGAAAATAATGTAATTTTCACTTGTTTGTTAGTATCTCCTACACCTAGTACAGTGCCTGGCACTTCAATGAAAGTTTAAATGATTTGTCCAGCATCATATACCCAGTATAGGTCAGGAGTGGGACTTGAACCCAGGTCTTCCTGGCTCCAGGGCAAATTCTCTACTTCAAGCTGCCTCTTCACCTGTCACATAGCAGGTGTTTAATAAATACTTATTGTTTGATTGAATATTTAAAGTAATTAAGACAAATTCAGTTGAGTGGAAGGGAGAATTAATTATTATAGGCTTAGGAAATAGAATCTCTGAATTGGAAGGAATCTCAGAGGTTATCCCAGGATTTAACACCTTTGCTTTTTCTTTCTCAAAAAAAAAAATGGACAGCTAGGTGATGCAGTGGATAGAGAACCGGCCCTGAAGCCAGGAGGACCTGAGTTCAAATCTGGACTCAGACCAAACACTTCACACGTGTAGCCTTGGGCAAGTCACTCAACCCCAATTGCCTTACAAAAAAAAAAAAAAAAAAAAAAGAAATTATCATCTTTTTCTCCCCTCCCCACCCTTGTCCGGTAGAAGAAAAGAGAAAAAGAAAACCCTCATAACAAGCATAGCTAAGCAAAACAAATTCCCACATAGACCATGTTCGCAGTTATATATCTTTTTTTGCATATTAGGCCATCAGTCTGTCTGGAGAGAGGTAGCAGTCTTCACCAATAGCCCTCTAGAATTATTGTTGATCATTGTGCTAATTTGTTCTTTGGTCTTTCAAATTTATTCACTTTTACATTATTGATGTTATAGATTTTTGTCTTCATTTTGTTCACTTCACTCTGTATCACTTCATACAAATCTAACCTGTTGTCTCTGAAACCATCTACTTCTTCATTTCTTATGGCACAGTAGTATTCTACTATATCCATATACCATAATTCGGATAGCCATTCACTCAATTGATGGGTATTCCCTTAGTTTCTAGTTTCTAGTTCCCCTAGTTTCTAGACTTCACACATAATGAACTATTCTAAATATTTTTATATTTATAGGAACCTTGACTCTTTTCTTTGCTCCCTTTGGGGTATAGACTTAGTAATGGTTTTGCTGGGTCAAAAGACAGGCACAGTTTAGTAGATTTGGGAGCAAAGTTTGGAGTTGTTTTCCAGAATGACTAAAAATGCCCATTCACCAAATCTAGTTTAGGAGAGTTGGGAAGAAAAGAAAGAGCCACACAGGGATGGTAGTTTCCAAAACCTTCTTGCTACAAACAAGCAGAGGAGAACTAATGCCAATAAGGAGTAGCCTCAGTTTATGGCCCTAATTTCCCTTGGTGCAAGGGCAGCACCCAGTAGGGTAGCTTCTGAACACGAAACCATGCATAAGTTTTCAAACTTTGGTTGATAGTTCAGAGCACCTCAAAGCTCAGACTTCAATAGAATTTTAGATTAACAGTGTTTGGCACCAATAGGAGACTTCACTGTTATCCATTGGGGAAGAGAGTCAAGGGGACCCAAGGAAATAAGAGTATTTTTTAAATTGCCTAATAAGAAATGAGAAATGAAGGACAGAGACATGGGGAACTTAATTCCTACTGTCACATCAACAAGATATTAGTGGGAGATAGAGAGATGATACTCAGTCTCAGGGTTTATTATTCTTAGCATACATGAAATCTGGGGGGTTATAGCTATACCAGTCAAACTGGGTTTTGCCAGTTCACACCAGCAGTGCATTGATTTGCCTGTTTTCCCATTACCCCTCCAATATTTGCTGTTTTCCTTTTTTGTCAAATTTGCCAATCTTCCGGGTGTGAGGAAGAACCTCAGAAATGCTTTAATTTGTATTTCTCTAACTATTAGTGATTTAGAACACTTTTATATGGTTGTATTTCTTTCTTTGAGAATTGCCTCTTACTATTCTTTAACAATTTATTAGCTGGGGAATGGCTCTTATTCCTATGAATTTGAATCAGTTCCTTACTTATCTTGAAAATGAGGCTTTCATCAGAGAAGCTTGTTATAAAGATTTACCCACTTATTTCAAGTCAACAGGCATTTATTAAATGCTACTATGTGCTAGAAACTGAACTAAGCACAGGATATATAAAAAAAAAAAAATTAAGTCCCTCTGTTTGAGAAGCCACAGTCTAATGGAGGAGATGGCATGCAAGCAATAACGTACACAAAAGGTAAATTGAATATAATCACAGAAACTAGGCATTAGCTTATTAAGTGGGACTAGGAAAGTTTCTTGCAGAAAAAGGTGGAATTTTAGCTTATCTGAAGAAAGCCAAAAGATCGAAAAGGCTGAGACTAGGAAAGAGAGAATTCCTGGCATAAGAGACAGTTAGTTAAAATGTAGGTGTAGTGTTAAGTGCTAGGAGCAGCAAGGAAATCAGTGTCACCAGATTGCAGAGTATATAGAGAGGAATAAGGTATTAAGACAGAAAATGCAAAGAGGGACTAGGCTTTGGGAGGTCTTTAAAAGCCAAACAGAAGATTTTACATTTGATCCTGAAGGTAATAGGGAGCCATCAGAGTTTACTAAAAGGAGATAGGGAACATGACATGGCAAAACCTGTGCTTTTGGAAGATCACTTTGATAGCTGAGTGGAGGATGGTCTGGAGTGGGGAGGAACTTGAGGAAGAGAGACCAGCCAGCATACTATTGCAATAAGCGTGATGTGATGACACCAAAGTGTCAGAGGAGAGAAGGGGATGTATGCAAAAGATATTATGAACATAAAGTCTGTAGACCTTGGCAAGAGACTGGCTATGAGGGGTAAGAGAGTGCGGAGTCAAAGAGGACCTCCAGATTTCAAGCCTAAGTAGCCAGGAGAATGGTTGTACCCTTAATAGTAACAGAAAAGGAATAGGAATAGGGGAAGAATTGGGGTGAAAGATAAGTTTGATTTTGGACATGCCAAGTTTAAGATGTCTGTGGGATAGCCAGTTAAAGATGTCCAATTGGTGACTACAAGACTGTGGAGATGTACAAGACTATCAGGAAAGAGGTTAAGATTCAATAAATAGATCTGAGAATCATTTGCCTAAAGATGACAATTGAAAAAGGAGAACAAAGAGTCAAAGGTGATACTGATATTGTGAAAAGCTGAGAACCTGGGTTACAAAGAGGGTGATGGTGCTCTTGATAGTTATGGGAAATTTTGAAAGAAGGGCTGGTTTGGGAAAAAAAAGATAATGGGAACTGTGAACTGTCAAAATCCATCCGTGTTTGCTCAGTTCTCTGAAAATCACTCTGTACTACTCAAAATGAAGGGTTGGGAGGCAGGACTCTTATTGAGGGCCTCTGCTACAGCCAGCAGGTGATCTGGGGAACAGGAGATGGGTATGCTCAGGGCTGAGGGAATTTTCTTGATGAAACCTACAAAAAGTTATTTCTGTGAATTCTTGGTAAGAATAAGTTTATAATAGGCTAATTGCCCTTAGTGGACTATGTGGGCATAGAAGGAAGGAGGCTGGCAGCTTACACAGCCTAGGAAGAATGAAGACAAGGAGGAATGTTTGGGGATAAGGGTGGGGGATAAAGTTATGTTGGATGAGGCCCCAGGATTAACTATGGTGGGGAAGATTGAGATTCTCACTATGATCATTTACCTCCTTGAAGATATCTCACAGGCCCCACTTTAGAGACTGCTGATAGAGATAATGGAATTGCCTTAAAAGAAAGTAGTAGAATTCCTATAACATTCACCATAGAAAAATAATCCAAACAGAATCCTGGGATTGTAAACTCCTTAACTAGATTGTAAATTACTTAAGGGTTTAGAATTTAAGGGCCCTAAAGATTTCTATTTCCTTGCAATGACCCCAAAAGCCTTAAACATTTTAACAAAAACCTGGACCTATGCTTTCATTGATAAAAGAAACTCCCAATAAGGAAATTCTTCTTACCAAAGCAGGTCAGCACCTGTTTTGCAACTGATAGTCTTGGAGCATTGCCTGGGGATTGGGGGGTGGGGAAAGTACTCAGGGTTTAAGTGACTTGACCAAGGTCATTCAACCAATAGATCTCAGAAGTGGAGCTTGAACTCAGGTATTCCTGGCTCTGAGGCCACCTCTTTATGAACTATGCCACATTAATTCTTCTATGTAGTAAATGTTTCATAATTGTTTTTTGATTTCCTGAATGAAAACTTGGCCAGGCTTTGAGGAGCAGTACCAACCAATTGGCTTATCAGATTCTTCCATTTGAAATTTCTATTGTCTCTCTGAAAAACTTTTCAAAGCTCTCTGTTGTCTTTTCTAATTTTCCTTAGTAATTCTCAGAAAAAGAGAAGCAAATCTATAAATAATTTAAGGGGTGGGCCTTTATAACTGAAGTGATTTGAATTAACCCAATCAGCAAATCACTTCAGTTGGTTAAAAAATTTATTTTATACTTCTGAAAAAAATAGCTGAATCATAGTATTTCTTGGATGACCCACTCTAGTCAAGCCATATACCAGAAGATTCAGTCCACTAAAGCCAGTAGTCACTTGAATGACAACATTATTTAGGTGTTCAGAGGATATTTTCCCTATAGCAGTGAGTTCAGGAATCATCTCTGAGATCTTTCCTTGTCTTATTTGGGAATGACAGTGATGAGGAGAGGGAATTAGCATTGTTGGGGAGCTGTAAATGTCTCCTGGTTTTAAAGTGTTCTTCTTTGACAGGAACCCTGATACATGTGATAAGAGACAGAGACCAGGGTCAAAGTGACAGGCTATTGTAAACCAGCTGTCAGGAGGATGTCTTCTGAGGCAGGCATTTCCCACCATAATATCCAGTTACTGGTTGAAAAGGTTAACATCTTTCTAAACAAGATAGTTAACCATCCACAAGAGGAAAAAGAGGAGTTTACTAATAAAACCAAGCTGAGCCTTGAAAACAACCTCTGCTGGGTATCAGGAGTACACTGTATTCAATATTTAAAAATATTTAGTTGCCAGATTGTTTATCTTTAGTTGCAGATCTGTATCTTCTGCTTAGCTCGTGGGACTAAAAATAGGGGGTAGGGAGAGAGGAAATGAAACCTGATTGGGTATATCCTTCTGGTGAAACTGTTGACAGAAATGTTTGTATTATATGAAATTGAAGTCTCCAGAAAGCTAAGGTGGTTTTTGTTATTGTTCTAGTTCTTCATTAAGAGAGTTTACAAAGAATTGGGCAAAGAAGGATAAGAAATGTGGTGAGAGGAAAGGAAGACTTAGTGGTTGGCTTAATTATTAATTTGATGAGTCCTGTAACAAAGTGTTTGCCATTTTAAAAAGGAGGACCAAGGAGAGGGCTCTGTCTGCTTCTATTTGTGGTTGTAGCCCTTGAACTACTCAGTAGTTACATGAATCAAGAAAATTAAGAATATGAAAAAGATTGTTTTTAGTAACTTTCCCATTCCCACATTAAATTAGGAATCATACATAGTGATTGAGGGGATCACTTCAAATGTAGTCTCTTAAAAGAAAAGGTAGCCACAATGTGTGTGCCTGTGTGTACATGCACATGATATGGAGAAGTTATGAGTATTTGCTCACCTGTGGAGAGGGACCAGCGGATGAAAGTGGATTTTCTGTTTGGCTTCCCTGGCAGTCACTGCTGTTTCTAAAGGATCAGCAGAAAATTTGCTTTAGGAGTAGGGTTTGATTTTTTCATGTTTGATTTTTGTTTTTTTTTTTGTTTTTGTTTTTGTTTTTTGGCCCATACCTGTGATTTCCTAGGTAGAAGAAACTCCTGGTGGAAGAAACTGCCTCTATCACTGCAAATGGTTGATTCTTTTACAACTCATAGTCGTAGCAAGTTGCTTGGGATGCTGGGAGATTGCTCAGGGTTGCACAGTCCCTATGTGATAATAATTGAACCTAGATCTTCCTAATTTCAACTCTCTATTTGACTTTGCTGACTCTCACTGGCTCCAGAAAGTTAATCACTATGATTTGGTTCCAGCCTCAACTCTGACATTTGCTATTGGCTGGCTAAAACAATTTTCATTTCTACTTAGCAAGTCTGGCAATTAAGAGACAGATTTTTTAAAATCTACTTGATACATTTATTCATCCATGTCTAGACTGATACATGCTATTCTTTCATTGGTGTCAGTATTTTTTCAGGGTTAATATGTATTCTTTATAGGATGTAGTCTTCAATCATTTGTAACCCATTGCCTTAGGAGGTCAGATGTTCCCTCTCTGAGGTCTTCAAGTAAAGGCTGATGCAATATTATAAAGGTGATTTTTCATCATGTATCAGCTGGTCTAATCAGTCTCAGAAATTACTTCTAAGATGAGGATTCAATAAGGCAGCAGCTGGGTATCTTAGTGGATAGAGTGCTAGACTTGGAGTCAGCAAGACCCAAGTTTGAATCCTGACTCAGACACTTAGCTGTGTGACTTTGGGCAAGTCACTTAACTTATCAATTTCAGTTTATTCATCTGTAACACAAGGATAAAAATAACCCCTATCACAGGGATTCTTAATCTGGAATTTGTGATCTCATTTTTGATAGCTATTTCACTATAATAATTTCCTTTGTAATCCTTTGTGTTTTATTTTGGACATTTAAAAACATTCTTATGAGAAGGGGTCTATAGGCTTCACCAGTCTGACAAAGGGGTCCATGACACAAAAAAGGTTAAAGGTCTTTTCTGAGGATCAAATAAGATAACATATATAAAGTACTTAATAAATCTTAAAGCATTATATAAATTATTATTACTGTTACTATTTTGCAATAAATATGTAAGTTGTCTTCAATTTACAGTCCTACTAGTTGCAAATGATATAGGCATAAATATAGAAACAGAGATGACTAGCCCCTAACCCCCTGTTCCCCTAAGACTAGAGTATTAAAAATAAAGCTGCAGACTTTCAGCAAAATGACTGAGCATCAGGTCTAATCCTAAATCCCCCTCATCACCACAAAATGTCAAGTAAAGTACCAAGCAAATACATCCAGGGGACTGACCAATGAGTGCCCCATCCCCAAAGCTTGCCTAGTAAGCTCTGCCTGCTGATGTGAAATTGTCTAGGGAGCCTCCTTCCAGAAAGCTATGGTGACTCATATTACAAAGACCTTGCTCTCAAATTCAGAGCATGCAAAGGCGTTATGACTGTTTGTAGTCTACTTACAATTAAAAGACAGCAAGGATAAATCTTCATTTAAAAAAGAATAGTACTAAAGTAACAACTAGATCCTCCTTTCTCTATAAAATATAAAGAGAATACAAAAACTCCCAGAGTAATTTAGAAGCTTACTACAAAAAGTATGGAAGGATCATGGCTGTAGAGCTGGAAGGGACATCAGAATCCAATCATCTCATTTTACATATGAGGAAAATTGAGATTAAGTGAATTGGCCAGTAACACAGGTAGTAAGCAACACATTTTGGACTCCAAAGTCAGTGGTCCTTCTACCACACCATACTGTCCTCCATGTATAGAGGGGAATTGAAGCTCCATAAGAATTTGAAGGCATTGAACAATTCATAACTGATGGTGGAAAAAAATCAATAAAACAGTGAGCCCTCTAAAGAAAGGGCCAGAAATTGAAATTTTTAAAAAAGATTCAAAGACAGAACAGCAAATATCAGATCAAAATAAAAAGTCAGCAAAACTGGAAGAAGACTTAAAGTCTCTACAAACTAAAGTCATTGACCTTTAAGATCAAGCTTGGTGAAAGAATCTGAGGATCACTGGTCTCCCAGCAAAAAACATGGAAAACAAAAAGCCTAAATGCCGCATTTCATGAAATCACACAACAAAATTGCCCAGCAATATTGGAAATAGAAGACAGAGTGCAGATAAGAAAGGAACCCCAATTTTAACTTGCTCTAAAATATTGTCACTCATTTCCAGAATTTCAAAATAAATAAAAGAATCTTTCAAGCAGTTAAAGGAGACAGTTCTTCAAATCATGTAGGACTACTCATAAATGATGAGAAATGAAAGAAAAGGATGGAATATGATACATATATTACAGGAGAAGAGACTATTTTTTCCCTCAAAAATGGAGGGTCTTTGAGAGAACAAATACAATAGCTGTCATCCAAACCCAGGAAAGATGTTCAACTGAAGTATCCTAGAGTAATGGAGAAGCAGGGAGGGGGAAGCAGTGAATTTGTTTTTTTTTTCTTGAAATCAAGATACCACTTGTAAAAGCCATTCAAACAGATGTTGGAGTCTAATAAATATGGTACATGTCCTAAATCACGTTTTATTTGGATTAAGCAAGAGAAGCAAAAAAAAGATTATATTAGTAAAAGCAGAATCTAGATAAGGTCAGCAGGAAAAAAGCAGGGTCTATAAATAATGGTACAGAATAGTATTAGGATTGCTTAAACCAAAGTAATTTACTAAGATAGAGTTTTTTCTTTTCTTCCTTAAATTGCAACATCCAGAAATCTGAGGCTAGACTAGATTATGTATGTGTGTAGGAAAACTGGGATCAGAGTATTTCAAGAAAAAACTAACTATACTGTTGATTTTTTAAAACATTTTAATAGGATTTGATGGAGAGGGAAAAACAATTATAATCTTAAATATAAGTAGGCTGAAATGACTCTGATAGGCATAATCATGAAGTGTATTGAGTGCCAGGAAGAGCTGGGTTCAAATCTCACCACTAACACCTTCTGGCTATTTTGCCTCAAGGCAAATCACTTTATTTTCTGTGCCCCAGGCAATTCTCCAAAACTGAGAGTGACCAAGCTGCATTGGTAAAGGGAATTTCCTATACCACAGAAAATACAAGTCTAGTTTTTAAAGAGAAAAAAAAAACTTACCCCTAAAACAATAAAACATATTTATATAGTGTTTTAATGTTTATAAAGCATTTCTTTTATGAAAACCTCATGAGGGACATTATAGAATGGATTAGAAAACAGAAACAAACAATTTGCTGCATATAAGAGGTACACTTAAAACACAAGCTGTGTATAGTTTTAAATGAGAGACTGGAATAAATTTTACTCTGCTCCAGGTGAATCCAAAAAGAAGGAGTTGCAATCATGATTTGAGATCAATGAACAATCAAATGAATGTCAAAAGAGATGAACAAAGAAACATTATATTTAAAGCACCAGAGATAGTGGAACAACAACGTTAAATACATATACACTAAATAATAACAATAAAACAATAATACCTAGCATTTATATCCCTTTAAATTTTGTGAAGTACTTAACAAAAATTATTTCATTTGATCTTCACAACAATCCTGGGAGCTAAGTGCTTCTATTATTCCCATTTTATAGATGAGGAAACTGGAGCAGAGAAAGCTTAAGTGACTTGTCCAGGGTCACACAGCTAGTAAGTATCTAAAACCCAATTAAGTTTTCCTAATGCAAGGTTCAGTGTACCACCTGGGTGTCACAAATGATTAAATGGCTTCACATATGAATCCTGAAAGCAAAAGTTAACAAATATAAAAAGACCAATATAGCAATACAACATATATAAGAAATTTTAACGTATCTTTTTTTCACACATTGGTAAATCTAGTAGAAAGACATGCAAGAAGAAAACTATGTCTATGAACAGAAGTTGGGAAAACAACATTTAATAGCTTTATAGTGGTTATTAAATTGGAATCTTTTTTAAAAAATTCTTATTTTTCAGTACCTCATCACCTTTGCAAAAATCAGTAATATGGTAGGGCATAAAGAACTCATAAATAAATGCAGAAAGCTATAACTACTAAACATAGGCTGTGAGATAAATATAAAAAGGGAGACTTGAAAAAATGCATACATAAATTGAGATTAAATTACAACATCCTCAAAAATAAGTGGACCAAAGTACACATCACAAAAAATGTTATATTAAAGAGAATGATAACAATAAGATAGCATACTGGAATTAATGAAATAGAGATGACAGTCTTGAGAAGAAATTGTATGTATTAGAACAAATATTAACAAGGGAGAGACATACTGAATTGAATATAGTTTTTTAAGATAATTTTTTAAAAGAATCAATAATTTCAAAAGAAGAACAAAAGAAAAAACACAGATCTCTAGGGCACTCCCCTGGAGACCTTCTTCAAAGATAATAATAATTTTTAAAAAATTAATAACTATTCTTTGAATTTGGCAATTAAACTTATTTCAAGTCAAAGTTCTGATTGTACCTAACTAATAACTATTTACCTAATAGTCTACCTAACTAATTACCTAATAACACACCTAACCCCATATTTTGCCATCTTTACAACAAGAACAGGGTAAGAGACTTTATCAAATACAATGCTAGTATCTAGTTTCCATGTCTGTAAAATGAAGGTAATAACAGCCCCTACCTCCCAGGGTTGTTGTGAGGATCAAATGAGATAATATTTGTAAAGTGTTTAGCACAGAGCCTGGCACATAGTAGGCATTTAATAAATGCCCATTCCCCTTCGTCTTCCCTCTCCTCTAGTTAAATTATGTCTACAGTATTTTCCTGTCCAAAAAAAGGGGGGGGGCAGGGAGAAGAATTAGCCTAGTACATACAGCCTGTCCTTGATGAAGTCTCTCTGGTTTTGGGGGTTCATCATTAATGACCATTTTAATAATACATTTTAAAATTTTGCCAGGAATTAAAGACAAGATCACCTATAGTGATAGATTATATGTATATATATATACATATATTAGAGATTTTCCCTTTCACATTTTTTAAAAAATAGGGATTTTTTCTCTTTCCCAATCTTGGGGAACCACTTTCATTCTCCATGACTTTCCTTATTTATCTTATATATCAACTTCCTACTAGCCATTTTGCTCTATCCTTTCCAGCCCCCCCACAATAAAAGCAGTTTTCCTTGGCAGAGAAAATGAAAGCAAAATGAGGGTTTAGCAGGTGCTTTCTCTCTATAGTTATCTGTCTATTCACTTCCTTTCTATGACTTTCTTTTTTTTTTTGACCTAAGATCTTCTCACTAGCCTCAGTTCATTATGAGCTATAACCCTCTTCACATTATTTTTATAGGACCGTCAGATTTTTTTACAAATATGGTTTCTGTTTGGTTTATTTCCAAGTCCAAATTCAACAAATGCTTATTAAGTAGTGTGACATCGCAGAAAGAGAGAAAGAGAAGACATCTAAGTCAGGAAGATGTGAGCTCAAAGTCCACTTTTGACACAATACTGGGAAGGTGACCCTGGGTAAGTCAGTTAACTGCTCAGTGCCCCAGGCAATTTTCAAAGATCATAAGTTTCAGAACAGCTGTTGATCTGCCTTCATAGAGGGAGTTTCTCACCAGATGTTCTCCTGTGCCAAAGAAATTACAAGTCGGGGTGGGGTGGGGTGGGGAGAAGAGCGGGGGGAAATGCAAGTCACTTCTGTATATGTCTTTTTAAAATCAAAGTCGGTCAATAAATCTCTTAGGCATCTACATCACTTAGACAGCCCCTCCCCTTTTAGCCTTCTTCAGAATTTTTCTAATCTCATGAGGCCCTTTCTAACTGAGATTCTATGTTTTTACATATGAAACACCATGGAAGCCAAAGAGAGGTTCAGGCCGATGGTAATGCAGATAGTTGGTTATGAAAACCAAGTTAGTAAAGCTGGAATTCAAGCTGATGAGTTAATGCCTTTATTTAGACCCCTGGAAAAATTCTACACTAAAATGATCGCAGAGCTTTTAAATTCCCTAAATGGTGGGGTATTAATAAGATGAAAGAAACCATATCATTTGTCATAGGTATATCCCTGTTTGCACCTTAGAGAAATCAACTGTTTAGAAACTTATTGAGGAGGAGAGGGTGAAAAGGGAAGCTTGATGGGCATTTTTTAGGTGCTTGTGGGTTTTCTTTTTTAATCTCAAAATGACTTTGAATTGGATTGAGGTATTATTTCAGAGATGATTAAAATTTTTTTTTCTATTAAAAGGCAACAATGGACATTTTTAATTTTATAGAAAAAAATGAGAAAAAATATTAATCTACAGCCATGCCAAAAAGGCAAACAAGGAGAGCAGTTTTTAATTAAATCCAGGGGATGGAAGGCTTGGTACATTTTTTCATTTTACTTTTTCATTCCCCTCCCAGCGCCTTTGCTGTAAGCTGCATCTGAACTGCTCCTGCGCTGATTTACATTTTCTCTGTCTTGTGAAAGAAGAATATTAGAAGTCATGATAGTATCCATTTTAGGAGAAATTTTTAATTATTAATTCATAGTGAGTAATATTAATATGTCAAGTTTGTTACATAATCCAAATTAAAATACTAAGTTAAATTTACACCAGGGAATTAGAACATCAAGTGATGTAGGTAAAGAATCTAAGGCATTTTTGATGCCCCATAAGAGACTATTCTGAGTATCAACAGGTAAGATTTCCAGGAAGAGAAACTAAGTTGCTATGTGAGTTTATTTAGCCAAATAGCCTCTCTTTCCTGGATTCCACAGGAAGATCTCCAACATTGTTTTCATTTTTCATATTATTTGATTCAGTCAAGAGCATTAATATGATAATTGCTCTGGGGAATACTTACATTTCCAGTCATGAGTGCTGGGTAACTTCCCTGACTTCCTGACCTTGGTTGACATTTTCAGGGGCCACAAATGTAATTTTATACAGCTATTGATAACAGTCTTTCTTCTCTACTTCTAGATCATTGATTTGGAGCTGAGAATTCCCAAGGGAGGCAACTCAAGCAAGGTAAACAGAAAGGGGGGAAGGGAAGGGAGGAAACCTCATCAAAATAAAGCAAGACAAAAAAAAATGCTTTAAGAGCACCATGGCTACTTCTAAACAAAGTGAAGAAAATTCAAGAACATTTCTAAGACGCTGATCTTACTACAAAAGGCAGCTAAAAACATTTGGACAAAAATATCTACTTTTGACTAGAAGGAAACAAGTTTTATATCGCTCCTCCCCACGATCTTGACTGGGATCACTTATTCAACCTTAGCCTTCAGTGATTGATGCAAATATCTATTTGAAGCTATCAGATTATCAAAATAACAAGTCATAACTAATGATTTTTGATCCTAAAGTGTCATAAAACAGAACTAAGGACAAACAACATGAAAGGTCCTTCTAGTCAATTTGTTCAGACAAATTCAATTTGTAGGGATAAAGCTCATAGAGAAATTTTTATCTAAGTGCCCATGGGAAGACTCTAGGACAAGGGTGGGGAGCTTGCAGCCTCAAGGCCACATGTGACCCTCTAGGTCCTCAAGTGAGGCCCTTTGACTGAATCCAAACTTCACAGAACAAATCCCCTTAATAAAAGTATTTGTTCTGTAAAACTTAGACTCAGTCAAAAAACTGCACTGCACCCAAGGACCACTGAGGCCACATATGGCTTCAAGGCTTCAGGTTCCCCACTCCAGTTCTAGGACAACACTTTGAAGGGTAGAGGAGATAGAGACCCTGTGATACCATGATGCCATGGGTAGAGGAAAGAGTGAGAGGACTAGTCATTGAGGAATTTACCTAGTGTATTGAGCTCAGTTGTTTCTATCTGCTGATGGAGTAGACCATTATCCTTTCCACATCACAGGGGTTAGGGGAAGTTGGCCCCCTTGATCTGGAAAATCCACATGATTTTTTTTTTCTTTCATGGGGTGTTTACAATACCTTCTTGCAAAATTTCAGTTGATAATATACAATACAATACATATATTTTATGCATTTCTGAGTTTCTAAACTTTTTCTGTGTTGTCTGCTGGCCTTCAAGTGTTTTCTGCAGCTTCCGCAAAACTCCCAAAAAATTCCCATTTAATTTCTTAAACCAAACTGGGATATAGTGAAACCTCAGTGGGGAAAGTCACAATGTGGAAGGGATAACAGTATACGCTCTCAGTGAACTCCAAATTTATGCACTGAGAGACAAAAGCCCAGTTACCACACCCTAGTTCAATACTTACCAAGCTCGTCCCACAGTTACAGTTAGCTTTAGCATTCTGAAGGAAATATATTCTCAATTGCAAGCTACTACTTTTAATTGTAACAGCAAAAAAGTTTTAATTGCTCATAGTATAATTTCTCAGAGGTCCAAACACATACCTCCTTGCTATTTTGACCAGATACCTACCAATAATAGCATTTTATCAGCAATGTTGACTAGTGAAGTGTTGACTAGTGAAATGATGGTCAGTTAAAAGATACACTTCTCCTTTATGGCTTTTGTCTGCCAGCTCTGACTGCAGGTCTGAAGGGAATGACCATTGTAATTGTGAATTACCTTTTTAGCTTCTGATGAAAAGTCAGCCTGAAATACTACTGTTGTAAACCATAATGTAGAGCTGTTGGAGAAATTTAAATCATGCCAAGCTCAGGAAAGAAAGGCTTACAGAACAGTAAGCCTAGAATGTAAAGTTTCGAGTAACATCGTGACCATGTGACAAGGTGATTTGTTGCTCTCTCTCAAAGCCTCTGTTAGGCTTTGGCTAAAAGGAGGATCAGAAAAGTAGGAGGCATGAGGAGGAGGAAGAGGTGGAAGAGGAGAACAACGCATAGCCCTTTGAATCAACAGAGAGTTAAGGTGGCAGGCTCAGTGAGGATAAGCAGACGAGCTCACAATTGAAGGTTAGGAGGCACTAGAGATCATAGCCCCTGTTGCCCATATTCTTCATCTAAATTAGCAATGGCCCCAGAGTCCTAACACCTACAGAGGCCAAATGAAATATGAATGAATGATATGCTGATGACTGTACCTAAAAACTGGCACACATGGCAGGGTTACTAATCACTCAGCTAAGTCAGCAGAGCGTTGCTAATGAACAGAAAGCCAAGGGAGCCGGGGGAAAACATCACTTACATGTTGTTTTTATTTCTTGCATCGGAATCAATATTTCTTATTTTTTCAGCTATTTCCCAACCTGACTCCTCCATTCCTTACCTATCAGTCTCCTCACTAGGTCCTAACTGTGCCATGATTGTTCCCAGCTTCTAAACTTTTGCTTCTCCAATGCCTCCTACCTAGAATGCATTCTCTCCTCATCTTTCTCTCATCTAAATTCTATCCATTCTTCAAGGTTCACCAGTGTGACCTTGGACAGGTCAGTAAATACTGATTTCCAGAATACTTGAACCAATTCACAGATCAGATCCATCGACAGAGTATTAGCATTACAGGTTTTGTGATGTAGGCTAGAGAGCTGGGCCTGAAGTCAGGAGGATCTGAGTTCAAATCTGGCCTTAGACTCTTACTAGCTAGGTGACCCTGGGCAAGTCATCATCTCCATCTCCTCAAATGCAAAATGGGGATAATAATAGCACCTAACTCCCAGATTATGGTGACGTTAAAATTAGAACATACATAAAATTCTTTGCAAACTTTAAAGTGCCATTAATGTGCTAATTATCATCATTATCAATATCATCATCAATCAATATCATCATCATCATCATCAATATCAATATAATTATTATAATTATTATTATTCCTTATGAGAACTGGGGAAGAAATAAGGCCTCCCCTAGATTAAAGGTTGCTAAGTTCCTTTTCAGTTCTGTTTGTGATGTTTCAGTTTTTTGATGACCATTTAAGCCCACATTGATATCTCCTGCTTTATATTCTTCCAACACCTACTGTATATAAGAATATTAATGATGGAATTTACATAGTGTTTTAATGTTTGCAAAGAACTTTAGATTTCATTTGTTACTTACTTCAACTGTGAGAAATAATTACTACAGGCACAATTATCTCCATTTTATAGATGAGGAAACTGAGACTTAAGGGTTAAAGGAATTACCCAAGGTCATACAACAAGCATCTGAAGCAGATTCAACTTCAGGTCTTCCTGACACCAAATTTAGTCATTTATTAACTATGCTATGCTGTCTCTTAATGGACTGCCGGGTGGTGCAGTGGATAGGGCACCAGGCCTGGAGTCAGGAAGACCTGAACCAGGGGTGGGGAACCTGTGGCCTCAAGGACACATGTGGCCCTCTAGGCCCTCAAGTGTGGCCCTTTGACTGAATCCAAATTTTACAGAACAAGTCCTTGGGATGTTAAATGAATTTGTGGATAAAGATATGTGTTTGGTTGGTGTTATGGAGTGAGACTAAACTTGTTATTTCATTAAAATAGATTACTTTAAGATGAGAATATTTCCTGTGTCAATTCAGGATGACACCTTCTCTTGACTTTAGTGTCTTAGAAACTTGCCTAGAGCACTAAGAAGTTAAGTGATTTGTCCATGGTCACACAGCCCATATGTACCAGAAGCTAAAGTCAAACCAGATCTTCCTGGCTTTCCATCCACTACTCCATGCAACAATCTCAGTGAATGAAACTTACTAAATCCTAATATTTCAGCAAAATGAGCAACGTCAAATGATGCCCTTATATACTATGAACTGGATAATTAATACTGCAAATCTAGTACATCTGTCAACAGAGCATTTGTATACTCTTTGGAAACATTCCAAATGTTTGTCATCAGGAAGATGTCATCCAGATAAACAGATTTCCTGACTGAATTGGTCATTTTTCTTGCAGGAGTTTTATCATCATGCAGATGCAAGTAAAGAATCCTCCCTGGGGCAGCTACGCAGCAGAGTGGATAGAGCTCCAGCCTTGGAGTCAGGACAACTTGAGTTCAAATCCAACTTCAGACACTCGACACTTACTACATGTGTGAGCCTGGGCAAGTCATTTAACCCCAATTGCCTCACCAAAAAATGCAAAAAAAAAAAAAAAGAAAAAAGAAAAAAAGAATCCTCCCCATCTATACCAAGGATGTAAACCCAACCAAAAGCAAAAGAGCAAAAGATCTAAAACCCAACAAAACAATGCTTCAGTCTGTGGTAGTCTATAAATATTCTGCAAGTAGTATAGTACACTTGCCTATTGCATCCAGTCTTCTCTGGACTAGTTTCATTCATCACAACAAACTGTTACAACATGGAAGAAATCCTAATAACCTGATGATCTGAGTAACATCAGGTGAAAAAAGGAAATTGTGATCACTAAGAACCAGCATGGGTTTGTAAGGAGGGGGAGGGGAAGAATGCAATATGTGATTGATTCCCCCTCCCTCCCTCAGCTTAGTTAATGAGTTAGTCACAGAATGCAGTCTAAACAAACATATTGAAGTTTTAATGTGTTAACATGGTCATCTTTTTATGAAGTACAGATGTCTTTTTAATTGAGTCAAGAAGAAAGCAACATGATTGGCTGAGCAGAGAAATCGGCGACATCTGTAGAGATTTTGAATCTATAGATTTGGCCTCAGCATCTCTTTATAGTTTCAAAAATTATTGAGGACCTCAAAGAACTTTTGTTTATGTGGATTATATCTGTTGGCATTTACTATGTTGGAAATTAAACTGATATATTTTTAAAATATTTATTAATTCATTTGAAAATAACAATAATAAACTCATTACATGTTAAAAAAAATAACATTTATAAAAAATACTATATCTTCCAAAACAAAAAAGCAATGAGTGGCATTGTTTTACATATTTTTGCAAAAATCTTTAATTTCTGACTTAATTTCTAAAAGACTGCTAGATTCTTGCATCTGTTTCTATATTTAATCTGTTGTGATATATTTTGGTTTGAGATATGAAGAAAAGCTGAAAAAAAAGAAGCTGACTATACACAGATATGTAGTAGATAAAAGAAGTTTTTAATAGGCAAATAATGTCTTAATATTATTTTGAAAATAAAGTACCTCTGAAATGGTATCAGGGACCCCCAGGGATCTGTAAACCACACTTTGAGAACTGCTGCTCTATTGGAATTTTATCAGTTCAATAGTGGGAGAGATTGGACTACAAACTCAATATAAGTCAATAGTGCAAAATGGCAGCCAAAAAAGCTAACACAAGGCTAAGCTGCAATGATGAAAGAATAGTTTCAGTGTGTGCTCACTCCCAAGAAACCAGTCATTTCAGCTGTCTATGCTGCCATTATTAAGAAAAGATGGGGTATATCCACATGGCCACCAACACCATAGCCCAACCCCAGTTTCTTTACTGGAGAGACACCATGTTCTGACTAGAAGTTTCAAGAGGATGATTCTGCCACTATCATCAACCCTACCCAGTTAAAGTGCAAGTCCCTCTCAATGAAGTCAATGAAATAGGAACAGAAGAGTAAATGCTTGCCTGAGAGTAGAACTAATTGACCATTCCTATCCACCTCAGCCTTAAGATACTCCAATCTCTATGCTCTTCTGCCCTCTTCCACTTTCTATTACATTTCTTGGACTCTCTTTGTGGACAAAATCTTTTCATCCTAGCTCCCCTCTTATACTCTTTACATAATCTTGGGCTAATAGATTTAGATGACAATTTACCCTTGGCTACTCATGGTGCTCCTCTTATGACCCTCAATACACAGGGTCAAGAGAAGAAGTCACCATCCCCCATGTTCTGTATTGCCAATTCCCTGTTCCCATCACTCAGGACCCTCTCTTCCTTTGAAGTTTACTAAATGATTCATCCCTGTTATTGTGATCTTCTGATCCTCAAGTCATTCTTCTTTTTCTGAAGGAGTTCAGTACCTGTTTCACAATTTTCCTTAACACACCAATGCCAGCCTTTATACTTGAGGATTTTGATAAGCTCTTTTGATAAGCTGATAGTTTATCAGCCTCATTCTAAAGTATACTCTTGATCTTACTATCCCACTTCTTTCAAGAACTTCAATTCTACCTGGATATCTCCACCTGGATGCCTTATCCACATATATCCAGGTCAATGTAACCCATAATCTTTCCTTCCCCCTAAGTTCACCCCACCCACAAAATTCCCTGTTGAGTCACCCAAGTTTATAGCTTCTGTTCTAGGCACTTCTCTTTACTTTTTGCCAGATCCTATCAACTCTCCCTTTATAAGATCTCTCAAATTCATCACCTTCTCTTTACCCATAGTCATCACCCTAGTTCAGGCTCTCATCAGCTCTCACCTGGACAATGATAATAGCTTTCTAATTGATATCCCTCCTCCAGTCTCTCCCCTCCAATAATCATCCACACATCTGTCAAACTAATCTGCCTAAAACAGAATTTCCTTTTCTGTGAAGCCTTCCTTAACCACTGTTACTAGTACTTTCTCTCCTCAGATTATATAGTATTTAATTATCTGAGTACAGCAAAATGTAAGCTACTTCAGGAAAGGAATTATTTAAAAATTTTTTTGTTCTTGTAATCCCAATGCCTAACACATAAAAAAGGTATTTAATAATTATGTTAATTAAATTTTAATTGAATTAAATTGGAAAATATCCAGAATGAGGGAATTGGCTCCTGGTTATTACTAACTTCTTTTATCAATGTTCAAAAGTCATCAGGTTAGTGATCAGTTTTAAAAATTTGCTGGGGTGGGGAGGGGAGAGGCAGCTAGGTGGCACCACTGGTGCTGGAGTCAGGAGAACTTGAGTTCAAATCTGACTTCAGACACATAACACTTAGCTGTGTGACTCCGGACAAGTCACTTAATCCCAGTTGCCTCAAAAAAAAAAAAAAGTTTGCTTGGCCTCAACATCCATATAATGTTGGTCTGTACTTTCTAGAATCTACTTTTTCCTGGCTTTCTGGCCAAGGCCACTCTCTTGATTCATACAATCCATGAAAACTGTCATATATTTTTTCAGGGATGATTGTTTAGTCATGCTTCTAATGAAACAATTTGTAAAACTGATTTTTAGAAGCTAAGTATAGATCTTTGCATTGAACTGTATTAAATTTAACCATAGTTGAGTTTGTTCACCATTCTATCCTTTCTTAGATTATTATAAATCTTGGCTTTCATACAATGTATTAAACATCTCTTTTAGCTTTGTGTCACCTGCAAATTTGATAAGCATGCCATCTGTGCTTTTATCAAAGAAATGGATAAAAGAAATTTTCACTTCACAGGACAAAGAACAGTTTCTTTGCTAGCAAGGCACTCTGCTAGCAACCTTCCTGCAAGTCGACCTCAGCCTGTTAATGACTACTTTTTGGGTCTGATCATAAAACCAATTCCAAATCCATTTAATCATAATATAATATAGTTCATATCTTTCCATCTTATCCATAAGAATCGAATGAGAAACTTCCTCAAATGCTTTGATGAAATATAAGAGTTGTCTACTATATTCCCCTCATCTGCAAGTTTAGTTACCTTGCTAAAGAAGCAACTGCAGTTAGTCTGGCATGAGCTGTTCTGATTTAGGCATTCTGATTTGTAATTATTTCTGATTCCCTTTCTTTTCTCTTCTAAGCCCTGCCTTAATTGGCACATTCAAGAACTTTACTGGGAAGTGAAGTTAAACTCCTTGGTCTACATTTTACAGGCTTCACCTTTTTCCTCTCTTGGAAAACAGGGACATTTGCCCTTTGTGAGTATTATTCTCACAGATTTTTTTTAAAAATCCCTTTTTTGATAGTGGCTCAGTGATCCTATCTAATAGTTCTTAGAATATTTTAGTATGTCATTTGTCTTGGTCTAGCAACTTGAATGCATCGAGGGCAGCTAGATGTTGCCTGACCATCTCCATGCTTACTTTGAGTGTCCATTTATAAATAACCATTTTGTTCCATCCTTGCCTGTCCATAAGTTATTCTTATCATTCTTCTTTGAAAAGAAAATAGAAATCAAATTAGACTTGAGCTTTCTTATAGACATCTGTTTTAATCACAAAATACTGGTCCTTCCCTTGTCCCCAACAAAGCATTTAGAAACACAACTTTTTATTGTCCTTAACATTCATTACTAGCCCCATCATGCTAGTTTTTATTACTTTTATTTTTTATTAAAAGTAGACCCATACTACTTTGATATTCATCCTGAGTTTCTTATGTTATCTTCAGTCTTCTGTACTTTTTAAAAAAAATTGAATTTGTTATTGAGTTCCTTACATACCCAAATCAATCTCAGGCCTGGTCTCTTTATGCTACTCATTGAAATCACTTTTGCTTTTGTCTTCACAATTTGATTTTTGAGAACTTCCAATGTTTCTCTTTAGCTGACTTTCCCTTCCAAATATTGGGCCATTAGATCCTACCTATCCTTCTTCTGAACCATTTATAATCCATTTTCCCATAATCTACAATGTATAGTATATTTATGCAGATTCTTTATCCTCCTCTGCCGTGAACTGCATGAAAGAAAGGTCAATTGCCACCAAGTTTCCTGCCCTTTCTACTTCATTAGCAAGTTTCTCCTTATTGATTTAGAGTCATTTCCATTATAGGTAGAAGAGGAAAGATTAAGAATTCAATAAGTATCTATTAAGTGCTAGATACTACACTAAGCACTGTACAGTTGTTCCTCATAACAACCCTGTGAGGTAGGTGCTATTATGATTTTTATTTTACAGTTGAGGAAATTGAGGCAGACAGAGTTTAAAAGACTTGCTTAGGGTCACACAGCTAATACATGTCTAAGGCAGGATTTGAACTCAGGTCTTCTTGACTTTGGGCCCAGTACTCTATCTACCATGCCTTTATATTTCTTCTTGTCAATTCCTCCACTGCTTGAAGAATGAAACCATCATTGAGTCATGTTTCAAATTCTTCAGCTGCCCTGCCTTTGACAGACAGGGAGTATCAGCAGTTATCTAATTATTTGAAGACTTCACCATGAAAACATCATGTTTCCAGTTTAGATTTGTCAAGGCAACTCAATAAGCATTTATGAAATGCATAGAATATTATGATCTATTTTTCCAAAATCCTCATCTAATTCCTCCCTCTGTCTAGGTGGTCTGTGGTTTAGTTCAGGGAGGAGATAACTTTTTATTTGTACCCTCACTGATATTCAATCAATTTTCTCAACAATTTTTTTCTCCTCTAGAACAACAAGGTTACTACTGAAAAGTTTCATTTGTTCCAATATAAATCAGCATAAGGGAGTAGTAGTCAGTAGGTTTGATGAATACTAAAAGGTTCTCCAGTTCATTGTAGATATATGCTCCAGAAAGACACCATATCCTCTGATGATTTATATCAGAACTACATAACCTTCAGTGTAACTATATATCACACCCTGACTTCCTCTTGGAAATACGACAGCATTCTTCCTATTTAGTAGAGCCTGTATATTATGAGGAAGAGTCTCACATCTACTGTATTGTTCCAGTAGAACAGTTTCTTTCATCAGTCTCCTCATCTCACCATCCAACAGTTTTGGCCCTACCTGGTTCCTGGTTATTCACCTTCTCTATGATTTACTTTTTTTTTAATCTGTAAAATGGGAATAACACACGCAGCCTGATTTTAGAAGAGTACTGTAAAGAAGAATAGAATAACGTTTGCATGTCATTTCCAGAACCTTTAAGGAAAAATATTTTGTTACACACCAAGTAACATTAAGTTGCTGTCTAGTATATTACTGTAATATTCATCAGCTTCTTAGCTGACTAGTTTATATATACACAAATAGCGGAAGAAAGCATGGCAAATAGTGGGCAGTGGTAAAACCACAATTTCCCCTTGTGAGTGAATGGATCATAATTCACAGGAGACAGAGTAAGATGTGAAGGTCACTCACTTATTCAGAGAAATAAATTATATTATACCATCAAGTAAGTTTCTTCAGCCAGTCATAAAGAAGAATACTGCTAAGTAATTTACTCGCAAATGATGGTTATAAACCACTCACACTCTAACAAATCAAATTACAATATTCAAACCACCTAGTCATACTCACAGGCTCAGCCCCCCCCCAAAAAAAAGACTGAGGAGGTAAAAAGGGAAAGGACCCACCCACCTTATCAGCTTTTCAAATCATGGGGAACACACACCCATTCTCTACTAATAACCTATAGATACTCATCCAAAGTTGGCTCCTGCTGACCCCCAAGACCCTTTGTGTCTTCTTTTATGTAATAAGAATCCTATTTCTCAAGCAGAGTACATCCAAGGTCTCTCAAAAAAAAAGTTTATGCAGCCAGTCCATTGGAATAATAATGGTATACTTATGAAAATACCATTTTATTCAACTTACCATTGATCTCTCTGGTTCCAGCCTCTTCCCTCTCCAATCCATCCTCCACATAGATAGCTAGCATATGCTCCTAAAACATAGATCTGACTATGTCACCTCACCACTCTCTCACTCAAAAATCATCAATGAATCCCTATTACTTCTAGATAATAATTAGTCTAATAGCAATGATAAAAACTATCATTTGTATAGCACTTTAAGGTTTGAAAAATACTTTCCATATGTTATCTCACTTGATCCTTACAAAAATCCTGTTAAGTAGATGTTATTATTGGCCCATTTTATAGATAAGGAAACTGAGGCAGAGAGAGGTGAAATGACTTACCTAAAGTCACACAGCTATTAAGTGTCTGAAGCAGGATTTGAACTTGGGTCTTCCTGACTCCAGGTCCAGCACCCTATATACTGGGCTACCTAGCAGCTTCAATAGAATAAAATACAGAATTCTCAGCTTGGCATTTGAAGTCCTTCACAAAGTTGTGCTTACTTACCATTTATTTTATTTCATGTTATTCCCCTTAAAGTACTCCCCACCCTCATCAAACTGGCCTGTTTGCTCTTCTGTATACATACCATTCTATCTCCTGCCTCCATATGAAGTTCCCTATTTCTGAAAAGCACTCCTTCCTCATGTCCCCAAGAGGATCCAAGCCTAGCTTAGGCCCTTTCCCACAAAAGACTTTATTAATCTCACCAACTAATAGCATTCTCTCCTTCTTAGAATATCTTTATGTATAGTTTGTACTAACTCGAGTACATATCATGTACCTCCCTTACCCCTCAGTAAAATGTAAGCCCCTTGAGGACAAGGATTATTTCATATTTGCCTCTGTAGCCACCCTGGCTAGCATAATACTTGGCACATTCTAGATATTTAATAAATATTGAATTGGTCAGTTGAATTGAGTGAAAGCAGAATATATTTATTCACTGCTACATGAGGAGTAACCATACCAAAAATAGACATACTAGGGAAACATTACCAGTCATTACAGAGTATTTTGAGTTTTTCACTAATATGTTCAAAGTAAACCTGTTAAGACAAAAGTCAAGACAAATGGCAATGGCCTATGATGCAGTGGATGACCTTGGTGTCTTAGAAGACTGACCGGTCTTCTGCTTCCAGGAGCCAAGATGGCAGAGTAAAAGGTGAGTCACTCTTACCCCCCTTATTAACCTCGAAAACCCAGAAAATATCACCCCAGGAAAAACCCTTGAACAGCTTAATTAGAATAAAGATGGGGTGCAGCAGTCCAGTAGCCCAGTTAGCTTGAGGGATTAACAGGAAAGGCCCCTCTTACCCCGGTGAAAGGAGAGGAGTACAGAATGGGAGGCGTCTCAGCAAGCTAGTGGAAAGCCCCACCTCAGCATTCCAGGAGCAGATCCTGAAGCCCATGTGGTAAAACAGGCAAACACCAACAGCTGTACCCCTGAGTGCCTCACTGAGGATGAGGGAACCGGTGGAAACCAGCTTGGAAAACCACCAAGTCCCTTGGCATTCTACACTAACCAGCTATCCCAGTGCCTCACAAAATTAAGGGAAGCAGCGCTCCAAGAGGCCCCATAAACACCCTACAACTTCCATCTGAAAGGAGCTGAAGAAAGCAAAAGGAAGGAAAGGCCCGGGTAAACAGGAAATCTCCAGGAGACACACTACCCAATCCTACCCCTAGAGTTCCAGTGTTGCTGATTCCAGCCCAATACCACATAAGCTGCCAGAATTCTACAGCCTCCAACTGCCAGCATGGGAAGCCCCAGCACACAAAGCCAGTGACCAAGCCCTAGGCTCCCAACACAAGAAGCTTGGGTTAGTGCCCTCTGCTCCCCAGCAGGAGAGCTCAATCTCTTTAAAAGCCAGGAAATAAGCAAACACCATGAGCAAAAAGAAATGTATGATAGATTCTTGTTATGGGAAGAGTGAAGATCAAAGCAGAAATTCTGAAGAGGATAACGTTGTCAACAAACCCACATCTGGAACCTCAAAAGGGAACATGAACTGGTCTGAAGCCCAAAAAACCTTCTTAGAAGAGCCAAAGAAGGATTTTAAAAGTCAAATGAGAGAAGTAGAAGAAAAAATGGGAAAAGAAATAAGAAGTATGCAAGAGAGAGTCAATAGCTTGGAAAAGGAAGGGCAAAAATTAACTGTAGAAAACAAGTCCTTAAAAGATACAATTGGCCAACTGGAAAAAAAAAGTACACTGAAGAAAACAAGTCCCTGAAAAATACAATTGGGCAAATGGGGAAGGAGGTACAAAATCTAATAGAAAAAAAAGTTTGTTAAAAATTAGAAATGGGCAAATGGAAGCTAATAACTCTATGAGAGAGCAAGAATCAGTCAAACAAAAACAAAAGAATGAAAAAAAATAGATGAAAATGTAAAACACCTCATTGGTAAAACAACTGACCTGGAAAATCAATTCAGGAGAGACAATTTAAAAATTATTGTTCTACCTGAAAATCAAGATGAAAATCACTGGACAGTATCTTTCAGGAAATTATAAAGGAAAACTGTCCTGAGTTCCTAGAACCTGAGGGTAAAATAGTCACAGAAAGAAACCACCAATCACCTCCTAAAAGAGATCCCAAATTGAAAACAACAAGGAATATAGTAGCCAAATTCCCAAATTACCAAGTCAAAGAGAAAATACTGCAAGCATCCAGAAAGAAACAATTTAAATATCATGGAACCACAGTCAGGATTACACAGGACCTTGTAGCTTCTACGTTAAAAGACCACAGGGCATGGAATATGATATTCCATAAGGCAAAGGAGCTTGGATTACAACCAAGGATCAACTACCCAGTGAAAATGAGCATGATCTTTCAGGGGAGGAGATGGATATTCAACAAAATAGGGGACTTCCATACCTTCCTGATAAAAAGACCAGAGCTCAATAGAAAATTTGATCTTCAAATACAAGACTCAAGAGAGACATAAAAAAGTAAATGGGACAGAAAGAAATAACATATTATTAATAAGGGCAAACTGTTTACATCCCTACAAGGGAAGATGACACTTGTAACTCTTGAGAACTGTGTTATGGGGGTATACATAAAGGGGGTGGGTATAAATTGACTTTGATGTAATGATGAAAAAAATCTAATCAAGTGGGTTAAATGGATTCAAGTAAGTGGATTAATATGATCTAACTAAGAAAATGTACTGAGAGAAAAGGAAAGGAGGAGGTAGACAAGAGTAAATTACATTACAGGAAAAGGCACAAAAACCTATTACAGCAGAGGGAAAGAAGGAAGGGAGATGAGCATTGTTTGAACATTACTCTCATCAGATTTGGCTCAAGAAGGGAATAACGTAATCAGTTAGGTATAGAAATCTAACATGCCCTATAGGCAGTAGGAGGGAAAAGGGGAAAGAAAAGGGAGGGAGGATAAAAGGGAGGGAAGAAGTAGTTAGGGTAAAGGGGAAGAAAAAGGAGGGGGCTAATAGAAGGGAGGTGGGACTGAGGGAGGCAGTGGTCAAAAGCAAAACATTAGTGAGGAGGGAAAAGGAGAAAAGAGAAAGAAAAGCGTAAACAGAGGAGAAAAGGTTAGAGAGAAACACACAGATAGTAATCACAACTGTGAATGTGATATATGAATGTAATGGAATACTATTGTGCTATAAGAAATGATGAAGAGGCAGACTTCAGAAAAACCTATAAAGACTTGTATGGTTTGATGCTGAGTGAAGTGAGCAGAACCACAAGAACATTGTACACAGTAACAGCCACGTTGTGCGATGACTAATATTGATAGACTTAACCTTTCTCAGCAATACCAGGATCTGAGATATCTCCAAAAGCCTCATGATGGAAAATACTATCCACATCCAAAGAAAGAACTATGGAGTTTGAATTCATATTGAAGCATACTATTTGCTTTTTTTTTTTCTATTGTGTTTTGTTTCCTCTTTCTGGTGGTTCCTCCTATTGGTTTTAATTCTTCCTTACAACATGACTGATGTGAAAATATGTTTAATAGAAATGTATCTGTATAACTTATATTAGATTGTGTGCTATCTTGGGGAGGGAGAGGGAGAAAAATTTAAAATTCAAAAGCTTATGGAAGTGATTGTTGATAAATCAAAATAAATTAATTTTAAAAAAGGAGAACAAAGTAAACTTGTTAGGTGTTTGATTAATTCGAGGACTGAAGGTGGATCTAATCACTTGTGCATTCATTCACATAAAACTTGCAGCATCTATTTATTAAGCACCTATCATTTTCCAGGGCTGTTCTAGGCTAGGGGGGATAACAATGGTCAATAAATTACCCTGGCAAGGTTGATAATCTAATGGAAGTAATAAAACATGAACACATTATGAATGGTAAAAATTAGATGACTGTGAGAAGATGAGAATTCAATTCAACAAGCATTTTAAGTACCTTCTAAGTGCAGGGGAATGTACTAGACATAGAATATAAAAAAGGGGAAAAAAAGAAAAGAAAAAAGAAATATCCTTGTCCTCAAAGTGCTTACATTCTTTTTTTAATATTTTCTTTTTTCCCCAATTACATGTAAAAACAATTTTAACATTCTTTTTTTTCAAATTCTGAGTTCCAATTCCCTTCCTTCCTCCCTTCCTCTTATTAAGAAGGCAAGCAATTTGACTTAGGTTATACATGCATAATCATGCAAATCACATTTCCATGTAAGCCATGCTGTAAAAGAAAACACAAACAAAAAAAAACACAAGAAAAATAAAGAAAGTAAAGAAAAAGTATTTTTGATCTGTATTCAGGCTCCACCAGTTCTTTCTCTGAAGATGGACAGTATCTTTCATCGCAAGTCCTAGAGAACTGAAGTAGCTCACATTCTACTGGGGAAATATAGCATGTACATAGATTAATAAACACAAATTTTATGTAAAGTGGGAAGTAATATTATGAAGGTGAATCAGAAAAGGCTTATGTAAGAGGAGGCACCTGAGCCAGAGGCTTGGGAGGAAACTGGAAATTCTAAGAAGCAGAGATAAAGAGGGAATACATTATGTGCATATAGATGTGCCACCAATACAATAGTTTGACCGCTTGACTAGGAATAAAGTCAAATATGTCTGGAAAAATAATCTGGAACTAGATTGTGCACAACCTTAAATTTTATCCTGGGGCAATAGGGAGACACTGAAGATTCATCAGCAAGAGTGACATTCAGCAAAAGAGACCAGACCTATTCTTGAGCAAAGTTATTTTGACAGCTATGTGGAGGAATATAGATTGCAAATGAGAGATATTGGAAACAGGAAGAGCAGTTAGGAGGCTATTGAAATAATTCAAGTGAAAGATGATAAGGGATTGAATTAGAGTGAATCACAAAAATCCCTCAGAGGAGAGCTTACTATTGACTGCTCTATGTGTCTATATAAGCATAAAAGGCCACAGAATGGTCGCAGTTTTCCTTGCCAATCCATATATTATGCATTGGGAGTAAAAATGGAAAGTGACAGCACCCAGCATTTCCGTAGGGAGACAATACCAAGACTTGCTTATATTAAAAAAATAATAACCATGGTTCTGCCAGTTTCCTCTTTTAAAAAACACAAAAATAGTGGCTTGCCAAATAACTTCTACATATTCTCTGTCACCATCAAATAATGACAGTGTTTAAATATGTTCCATCCAATAACCTTCCCACTGAGCAGTTTAGAATATCTTCTAACCCACTGATGGTCTTATGAACTAATGACAACATAATTCCTAATTTTTTGAGACAGCAACCCTGAGGAAGTTTGCTTGGGCACTAAAGGAATGTGCTAAACAATTAATAATGTAAACAGGAATATTTAAGCTACCAAAGAGAATAAACTGTTTCCAAGCACCCTCAAGCACTTTAGAAGTACTCAATTGATACCTTAGTTATAAACCATTCTTACTTATATAGTCATTAAAGTAAATACCCTAAGGATCACTACTGGGTAACATGGTTTTTAGCTTCCTTTGAGTAGTAGATGAACTAGAAAATAATAAATTTTTGTTCCTTTAAAAATACTTTTGAATTCAGACTTTTCACCAGTTCAGATCGAATTATCTCCAATGTGACCAAATTGGTGCCCTTTTCTGCCTTTCAGGGAAATTGAGGCACAACAACAGAAGTGATCTGACCTCGTTTCATGTTCCTGAGTTCTTCTAACCCTGGAATTGACCCTTGTACTCCATTCACTCAAGAAACTTTTTTTTTTGACTCTCACTCCGCTACTGGTATTGAGACAGACAATTTTTCTTGACCTTCAAAGAATGCTGTTAATCTTCATGGTTTTTCCACTTATCCTATAACCTTCTGCTTGCTCATAAACTAAAAGAAAGTCAGACAAGGATTTGTATTTCCTTTTAAAAATATTAAAGATATCACAGATTGTTCAATTAACCAAACTGTTATCTGTCATGAATATATGTATAAGTATCATATAGGATCATATGTATTTAAACTCATAAATGCCTGTGATACATATGTTCATATTTTGCTTTCTTAGCTATGTTTCACGTTGATGTTTCATCCACCAAAATTCACCAGTTTTTATGCATTGACAAGAAGGAACACCGTCTAGCTGGTTGATTGTGACATTTTTCCATAGGAGAGATGGAATACCATGTTGCTTTAGCTTATAAACAGGCTGCAATGATATACCCTCCTATTTTCACTTGTCCATAGTGCTTGGGTGCTTGATTCCAAAAGGTGGTATTTTTGTGATTGAGAAATTGGTCCCAACTGCCACAATGAGACCAAAAGTGGCAGCAGGAAACTCAGCCCTTAAGTAGCAAGAAAAGCATCAGCAGAGTGAATGTGCATTTAGAATCAGAACACTTTATTAAGTCTTTGCCAAAAAGGGAGGGGGGGGGAAGAAGCACAGTTAGCCACATTAACCCAAATGCATTGAGGAAATTGCTTTGTTATCTCAATTTCCTCACACTAACTTTGATAAGTTGTGACTCACTTGGAGGTTCCATAATAGTGTCTTCTTTTGCTTTTCCTACTATGTAACTGTCATATTCCATAGCCCTTTGCATTAATATCAGAAAACTGTGGATGGTTTTGGTAGCACATATATCTGACACAAAACAGAAACTATGACCCCAAGTTCATTTCCTCTATAAGAACTTCCCCAACTGGGCCAAAGAGGATGCAATTTGACCAGCATATAATGCAAATTTAATTTTCTATCTTGGCTCTATGTTTGCCCACAGTTCCTAGGACCTGTGAGTGTGAGGAATTCCTAGTATGGAAACTCCCTCCACTCAGAAATAAAAACCCATCTATAACTTTGTAGAAAAGTCTTAGGAAATTGCTTGAGGCTCAGACAAGTTAAGAAACTTGACTGACAAGCAGTATTTGAACCCAGGTGTTCCTGATTCCTATTGCAGTCCCTCTATTCACTATCACAGTGCCTCTATTTTATCTGAAATGACTTGTAAGCTCATTGAAGGAAGCAACCTTGCCTTCTCTAAATTATATACTACCATTCCATAGCATTCATAAAAGGCTTTGATCTTTACATATTTGAGAACCATCACAATCGATCACCAATTATGAGACCGTGACATCATAAACTTTCTACATGATAGGAACCCAGACAGTTTAAGACAACGGAGAGGAAGACTCCTTTTTTGCTATGATGAAGTGCATTTCTTTAAAGGTTGATATTGAAAGGCACTTTTAAACTTACTTGACCACTGAAACTCCTCATACTTATCAGACACCCTCACACATATCCTGGTTGTAGCCGAAATACCGTATGGTACTAAGCAAAGTGAACGAGTCAGGCAATAACTGGGCAGAGACTGCAGCAAGGTCAAGGTGGATGGGGGAGGGGAGAAAGTGGTTGTCACCAAATAATAGGTTTTAAATTAGAGGTCTCTACTTAAAAACCTCAAGAAATAAAAAAGGGTCAAAAAAGAGAAAATTGCACAAGGGTTAAATTACTTAAAAAGACAATCTCGTTTCTCTTTCAAAAATTGCTGTATTTTTGGGAAGATGCCTTTGACAATAGATGGCATCACTTAAGGGCCATTGCTCAATAAAAGAGTGGTCAGGAATCTTGAGTTTTATGGGACTTAAATGTTTCTGCCAGTGTTGGAGGAAATGGCTCAGTTCCATCAAGTTTCATTCAATTTCATTCAAGGTACTAAAAACTCAGAAATACAAGTTACAAAATGAAACTGACTCTTAGGACTTTTCCTTTGTTTCCAAGGTCATATAATTAAAACCTTTGGTGAAGAGGCCCACAAAAGAAGACTTTCCTAGTATTATCTTGCAGAAATATGCTATGTGACAGGATATGTTCCAATGTTCCAATGTTCTAATGTTCCTATCAGGGAAAACAGTGAATACTTTATTCATTAATTCTTGTGCAGTTTACTCTTATTTCCCAAGTTATAACCATTATTTGATTATTCTTCCATTGTGAAAATTATTCTATAGTACATTGTAATCTGCTTAAATTTTTAACTAGGTATGGATTTCATAGATTCTATATTTCCCAGCAGGACTCTGTTTCAGATAATATTTCATATGTGTGTGTGTATATATATATACACACACACACACACACACACACATATGTAATGCACATGCGCACGCGCACACACACAAGTGCAATCAAGGCATAGGAGTCTTACTTAAGCTGACAAAAGATTATCTTTTTACACAGAAGTATAAATATAGCCTTGAACCGTAAATGTGTTTATTATTCTTTCCAATAGATACTAGCTTCTGTTAAGTATTTCCTTGTGAGAGAAACATTAGATTTAAGGTTATAGAATTCATGTTGTAGTAAAAAGAATTCTGAATTTAAGAATTAAAGGATTTAGGTTAGTACAGTATCCACTCTGCTGCTTAGTAGCTCTATGTCCTTGGTTAAGTCCCTTAACCTCTTCTAATTTCAGTGTCTCCATCTGTGAAATGGAGTTGGATTAAATGATTTTTCAGGTCTCTTCCAGTTCTAAAACACATGATCTTATTATTACAAGTACAACAGAGATATGAACTTTAATGAATCTTCATGTCAAGATTTTGTTGGAGAATAAGATTTGTAGATATAATGGGTAGAGGGCCAATAACAGTGGTGACAATAACAATACTAAGGCATATTTTAGGAAATGATGCAGTGTAGCAGAAATTTCACCGGAGCTAATAGAGATTTATAGCTGGAGGGGACTTTAGAGATCAGCTCTTCTAAACACCCTCATTATACAGAGAGGGAGAGGTTAAGTGAGTTCTTCAAAATTAAACAGCTAGTATTAATAATAGAAAAGAAACTTGTATCCAAGTCTCTGATTTCAAGACCAGTTCACTTTCCACCATGCCACATTGTCTCTGAATTTAAAGGATGTAGATTCAAGCCCTACCTACAATTTCCTCATGTGCACTGCCTCTGCCTCTCACAAATTGTTGCCAGGATCAAATGAGATAGCACATGTAAAATGTTTTCTAATTGTAAAGCATAGTAAGCTACTGCTGAGTATTATCACAACAGTTCTCCATATAAGCTGAACCGAATTAGATGAAAAACTAACATAAGAGAGGAAGGAAAACAGAAAAGAACAACAATAGGAAAGACAAAGGAAGCTATGTCCTTTATTACATATTGGCAGTAGCCAAAATATATATCCTTAGCCCAAGTAAAATTCAGAGAAGGAAAGAGGCTGATGAATTTATTAATGAATACATATATATTCATTTATGCTTCAGTTTCTAGAGTTTAATATATAACTATATAGCGAAAGTTGCAGTGCTTTAATCAGAGGAATTAGTAGATTAATATTTTGGCTAATTTCTTGGTGTGAAATTGTAAGGTTTGTGACCATCAAACACACTTTTGAAACCCAAACACATTTGCATTTTCTAATTGTCACAGCCCATAATCAAAGCATTGAACAAATCATGGAAGAATAATTTATGAATTTGTTTACTGTTTGTCTTTGCTAGAGATATTGGCTCAATCTTTAGCTTTGGTAAATATATTATTTATGAATACATTACAAATATGCATTTCTATATTAATTATCTACAAATGTATGTGAACCTTTACTTACAAATGTTTGCATATGTTTTTGTTTTGTAGAAATACCTCTATATGTGTACACAGACACAGACATCATGAAAATGAGTTTTAACCAATACATTGAGGACCTAAAAGAAAGCAGACCTAATGAAAGTCAAAACAGCAGCTTGTAAAGGAAACTTAACTAGCTTTGGTTCTCCATTCTATTTCCTTTTTGTTTGGTTTTCATGGGATCTGCGTTACTAGTGGAACTCTGAGTTTGTTTTCTGCAGGCAAATATTTTTATTTCTCAAGAAGTAGGTTATGTGGATAATTAAGAATTGGGGAAAGAACAGTGAGTGAGAGATTTGGACAAATGCAGTCAAAGAGAATGCAACAATCCTCAAACCTGGGCCAAATGATTCTTGAAAACTATTTTTTTCAAGTTGATTAAATTTGAAAACAAGGAGTATATTTTTCTTATCTTCTTCATAGTTTCACTTTAAGGAGCCTGGTTTAGTGTTCCTTATAAAATTGGGAATCGAAAAGTGATACCGGTGAAGTCAGCAAACTGGGGGAAAAAAGCTATCATTTCTGCAAACACCAATAACAAAAGATAGTTATTTCAAGGATAGTACAATGTCCCAATATCTGACATAGTATATAATATATGTAATTATTCAGTCGTTTTTCAGTCTTGTTTAACTCTTTGTGACCTAATTTGGGGCTTTCCTGGCAAAGATAGTGGAGTGGTTTGCCATTTCCTTCTTCAGCTCATTTTATAGATGAGGAAACTGGGGCAAACAGGATTAAGTGACTTGCCACAGAGTCACACAGCTAGTTTCTGAGGCCAGATTTGAACTCACGAAGATGAGTCTTCCTGACTCAGGCCTAGCATTCTACCTACTTTGCCACATAGCGATGTCTAATACATAATAGATAGTTAATAAATGTTCAATTGAATTAAATACTCTTATGTAATGACCCTCACATTTAGGAAATGGGTTCCTCTTTGCCTCCTATCCAAAGACTAATGTCATAGAAGTTTAGCACTGGGAGGAACCACTTCTGCTACTGAATACTTGTATGCCCCTTCTTATATGTTTCTTTGTCTGTAAAATGTGAAGTTAGTTTTGATCTGTAATGTCTCTCCCAACTCTAAATCTAGAATCCTGAAGGTTTTCTAGTCCAGAGTTACCAAAGAAAGGCCATGTTCCCAGCAACACACTGGAATGTGCTTGAGGCAGATTAAAATGTAATTGGGAATACTTAAAAAAAAATAAAAATACAAAAGAACATAGATAATGTTAATATATGGTTTTCTAAGGCAATATGTAGCCACCTGGGAATCCTTATACATGGTTTATTGGCTACCATTTCTATTTGAGTTTAACACCACGGATCTAATCAAACTTTCTAAACCATGTAGGAATCTCTTCTGCAACATCCTTGACAGTTTGTCATCTATGATTGAACACCTGCAGTAAGAGGAACTCAGTTCCTTATAATGTTGCCCATTCCATTGTTGATACCATTAGAAATGATTCATATGAGAGGCTACTCAAATACTCACATGTACTTCTGATCTCATAGGTGTGGTTATTTCTTCAATGATGCAGTTCATGATTCATCCATATCTGTTTTTCTTATCCAACTCTTAGCCACACCCTCCCATGAGATCACCACAGGAGCCTCATCCGACATACTAAAAGCATTCCTTGCATTCTCCTGCCCTCACGAGGGTGCCATTGGACCACACAGGTTGTCCATCAGTAATCTCTTACTCTCATCCATCTACTTTTTTGATCATACATCTAGAAATTTAGAGACTTCTAAAGATGAAAAAAAAAACCTTGGGGGAAAACTCTAAATCTTCAGATATCAGTCCATCTCATCTTTTCCATATCTTTTAGGTCAGGACACAATCCTAAGTACTATTAAGGGATAACAGCAAAATAGAAGACACCATTTCTTGAGTGAGTGAAGCATACACACACACACACACACACATACACATATATATACCATCTAAAATTTTGATTTAATGATGCATAAAGGTAGTTACCTTTCTTAATAAAAAAGATAGCTTTTGTTGGGTTATTTTGGTGAGTTTTATAGTTTCATGCTCAAATCCTTTTGGTAATCATTGCCAGGGATGTCATCTTAAAATTAGTTAAGACCTATCAGAAATCAATTATTTGAAATAATTGAACAGAAAAGTGACTCAGAACCTTTTCTCCTATTTTTTTTTATTTTGTTGGATGGGTCACAGGTACATCTAACATCTGGGTTTCCTCTCTCATTTCCCATAGAAATGTATCTTAGGGGTTAGGACTCATCACTTAAGTATGGCTTCAGAATATGAAAAAAAATTTCATTTTACATGACACTTCTTATAGCCAAGCCATTTTCTTTATAGGAGACAGCATGGTATAGGAAACAGCATGGTGTAGGAGGCATGGAATTTGACTCCCTGGGTTCCAGTCCCAGCTATGTCACTTTTTCACTATGTAAACTTGTTCATCACTTTCACCTCCTTGGGCCTCAGTCTCCTCATCTATAAAAGGGGAGTATTGTAGATATGATCCTCAAGATCTTTTCTAGCTTTGTATTCTGCTTGTTGAAATGTTATCTTTATTTGTTTATGTGATTATTTGTCATCCCTAGAAAAGATGCATGGGGAAGAATTCCAGGGATTTGGGACACACAAGTGGGATTTGGGGGAATAGGAGAAGAAAGAGTTAAAGATGGAGAGAAAATGGCAGAAGGAATGCTTACTTGCCAAACAGATTATAAAAAGAAAGAGCTAGGACTAAACTAGAAGGAAAATGTTCAACTAATTTATTTTTATAACAATTTTTTTCCATATATAAAAATAATAAAGGGCAGTGTTCTCTTAGTTATTAATGTGAGATCTCTTCTGGATCTCTTTCCAAGATGCACTTTTTCATCTAAATTCACACCATGAAAGAGGGCAGCATTAATAAATAAATTAAAGGCAACGTGGTATAATGGAAAGGTCATGGGATTTAGTTAGAAAACATGTGATTAAATCCTAGCTCTTCTATTTACTGCCTCTATGACTTTGGGCAAGTCATTTACCACTGTCTGGTCCTCATTTCCTATAAAATGACTCAATGCCGTCTAAGTGCCTTTACAGTTCTAAGGCTATGAATTTCTTTAAAACTTTTGAATTAAACCATTAGAAAAGGAATCACTCAAGGAGATCATAACTATTTCTAATACAATTTTAGTCATTTTTCTAAATCTAAAATAATAGATAATATATAAAGTCTAAATTCAACTTTTTGTAGTTCCTCACTCCTTGCCATTTTTTTTTCAAGTTCACAACACCTATAGACATTCTTCAATATTGAATCAACAGAAATTATCTAGTTATGAAGTAGATGCTGTTGTGTAATTTTGGTCAAATTGACTAATCAATATCAGAAAAATTGATATTTCTTTCCATTTAGAGTGAAGTGGAAACGACTTGCACAATTCTCTGAGATTCTCAGCTTTAACAAAGCTGAAAACTGAAAACCAATTTTATGACAGGGAGGTATGAAAGATAATCTGAATCTTTATAGCAATTAGATGGTGAAAGATCATCTTCTCTAGTATTATAATAAGTAATAACTAACCATTTATCAGAATATAGATGAGGCCTTCACTAAAATCCTTTTTCAATGTTTCCAATGATGTGGGGTTGGGCTTGGGTTATTGAGGGCTCTTCGCATCAAGCTGAAGGCTTTGAGTATAGGCATGGTAATCGAGTTGTGTTTATAAGCGCATCTTCAGAAAGTTAGCCAACGTGCGATAAGTGCTTATAGCTATAGCAATTCATAGCAACCATCAACTTGGGGAGTCAAGGGTTGTGATCTATAGAAGTGAAGGAAGTATCCACACTGACAAAATTGCAGATCTTTGAAGAAAGCAAAAGCATCAAACATGATGATATTGCTTAGTACTAGTTGTAATTTAAAAATAACAACAGTGATTCTCCAAATGATTTAGAGATTGGAATGTCATAAACCTGTGAAAGGAAGTCTTTCCTAAATTTGTATAAGTATAGGAGAATTGGGTTACTGTGCAACATGAGTAACCAAAGGTTCAGGCAAGCCAATGGGATATTTTTGGCTTGTTGGTAATTTTAGTGGTACTAAAAAAAAATAATAAACATATTATATAGCTGAATATTATCCCCCAATATTCACTAATGATGAAATTTAGAAACTAGGAGTCCTTAAATTATAAATCATCCATGTTGGCTAAAACTGAATAAATAAAAACAGAAACACTCAAAAAATCTTTTAAAACTGTTTTTATTTAATTAATGTGGGGGAAAAGGGTCAGGGAAGAGGTGAATAAGAAAGGTGTTCATGCACACACACACAATTTTGAATAAAACCCCCCAAAAAGGAGTGAAAACAAAAAGCAGTGAAAACCAACTTGTTAAAGGTCAGACAAAAGGGCCTGTACTGTATTTTTAAAAGCAATAGTTACATAATAAAGTTAGTCATTACTTTTATTATTATTATTATTATCGCATAGTGAGGCTCCTAAGAACACTAACAGTGAGAAATAAATGAATTTGGCTTCTGATGTTGGAGATGACAGTGGGAGGCCAGGTTTAATTCACCCTTATGAAGTCTTCTTGAATTGTGTCACTTGTAGAATTCGTACTTGACTTTTGGAAACATAAAATGTTCTTGCCACTGAGAACTAATTAAGAAATCTGGCCCTCTGTGACTGAGCTAATTTTGTTCAGGTTGACTGCATGTTCAAGTTTGACTCTGGATGCTCATCTAATGTATACTGTGACCAACTATTTCGGTTGGATTAAGGTAATTACCTAGCTCAACACTTTCCTGATACATTTTACAAGGACAGAATGCAAAGTTCTTATACCACTGCTACTAAATTACCACTCCAGATTTTTAAGAAGCTTCAAGTACAAAAGTTAAAGCTGTGCTTTAGAATGAACCCTCAGTAATCCCAGGGCACCAATAGCAAACAGACAAAAGAATGCCAGCATCTTTGCGCTGATCACAGTCCTCGTAGTTTCTGGACAAACCAAGGCCCTAAGTATAAAAGTGTTTAATTTTGCACAACTATTATTTGACTACTGTAATTGAGTATGTGCTTTAGACTTTGAGTCTAACTTTCCTTCTGTCAGACATGCCTCCAAGTTAGTCTATCAGTCAACAACTACTGTATTTATCTTACTTTGGTGCTAAGTGCTAGGGATACAAAAAGAAATTTAAAAATATAGTCCCTGCCCTCAAGGAGCTTGTATTCTAATGGAGGAGACATTATATAAGTAAGTAGGCATATATACAATAAATGGAGTGTGAATGGAAAGTCATCGGGGGAAAACTTAGAAAGTACTCCTGAAGAAAGTGGGATTTGAATTGAGTCTTGTTGGCAAATCAGGGGAACAATGAAACAGACGTGAGGAGGGAGAGAATTCCAGATCTGAGGAGCAGCCAATGCAAAGGCACAGAATAAAAGATGAAGCATGATGTATGACGATCAACTAGGAAGCCAAGTTGGCTGGATCATACAGTACATGTAGAGTGGGAAAATGTACGATGACTAAAAAAGTAGGAAGGGCTCAGGTTGTGAAGGGCTTTAAATGCCAAACAGAAAATTTCGTATTTGATTTTGGAGGTCATAAAAAACCTACTGGAGTTTATGCAGTGAGGCAGGTTGTAGACATAGTCAGACTTACACTTTAGGAAAATCACTTTGGTGGCTGACTGAAGGACAGATTGGAGTGAGGAGACAAAGCAGGGAGACCAGTTGGAAGGCTATTACACAGCCCATGGTGGTAGCTTTGTGAATGGAAAGAAGGGGACATATATGAGAGTTGTGATGATAGAAACAACACTATTTGACAATAGACTGGATATGTAGAATGGAATCAAGGACTTGAGGATGATGTGAAAGTTGGGAACCTGGGTGAATGGGAAGATGATAGTGTCCTGAACAGTAAAAGGAGAGGTGTGAAGAGGGGAGAGTTTTGGGGGAAAGATAATGAACTCTGGTTTGGACATATTGAGTTTGAGGTGCATACTGTATCACTTGGCCACATTGGCAATGGTAGGTAAGCACTGCCAAGTGGTCTGTGGAAGGCTGTCTGTGGCTGATTGGCTTGGCTGTAGTACTAAGATCACAAGGCTGAGGAACTGTGGTCATGGGGGTCAGCCCCTTGTGGAGCAGCTCATTTCGCTGTTTCTTGATCTTTGGTCCCGGATGGGCATCTTACATTAATGCATTAATGGTTATGAAGGGCACCTCATGACAGAATGGGGGCTGGATAAGCATAAATCTATCACAATTGATAGAAAAAGTTATTCACAGAACAAAATTTTACCCTAGGTAAGACTTGACAATTGTTTTTGTCTTTTTTTTTTTCAGTTGAATTATGCTGAATTCCCTACAGACAGTGAATCAGCATTATTGTGTAACACCTGCAGGGTATAGTGAATAGAGTGCTAGACTTGTAGGCAGAGAGGCTTGACTTCAAATTCTGCTTTTCACACTTTTATAAACCTGGGCAAGTTACTTCATCTCCCTAAACTCATCTGTACTTACAGGTAAAATGAGTGAGAGGATATGGGTTCAAATCCAGCTCTTACACTTGGTGCATCTGACCTTGGATAAGTAACTTAGAGAAGAAGGGAAGGAGAGAGAGAATGAAAGAGGGAGGAAAGGTCATTGTTTTGTTGTTGTTCAGTGGTGTCTAATTCTTTGCGACCCCATGAGCATACTGTCTATGGGGTTTTCTTGCAAAGATACTGGAATGATTTGCCATTTCCTTCTCCAGTGGATTAAGGCAGAGATAAGTAACTTGCCCAGAATCACTCAGCTAGTGTCTGAGGATGGATTTGAACTCAGGTCTTCCCCTCTCCAGGTCCAGTGCTCTATCCACTGTCCATCTAGCTGCCTTGTAAAGGTCACTGAGGCATGCTTTTTAAAAATACATAGAGAATAAAAGAAAGAAAGGCCAGACAGAAGTGTAGATAGGCAAGAGAGCTTTGAAAGCTACAGGTTAAACTTAGATACTGTACTTCAAAATCAAGCTATACACAATAGAAATCTGCAGTTTGAAGTACAATCTTCTTTTTCTTTTCTACAATTCTTTCCCATTATTATGCCTACAGAAATGCCTGTTTTAATTGGTGTTTGTTCAGCTTAGAATGAAAATAAAATTTTTAAAAAGAAATACAGTTCAAAAAATAGATTTGTCCAGAGAAACACAAACCCTCCCCACCTCCAACCCCCACCAGCACACATACACACACCTTCCTTGTGAGAAAAGCCAGAGAGGGTTTTTCCCTAGGGCAATGACTGGGTGTGTTAGGGTTTCTGTTTGTGTAAAAGCCTTGTAACAAAAAGTAGTTGGACTTGCTCTAATTTGGAAGAGAAATGGTAGAGCCTAATCTTCCACCTTAGCTGAGGACCTGTCTGAAGCAGAAATGATAAGCATTGAAACCTCTTGCCCAGTGGCTGTGAGAGACAATAGCTGGGCAACGCTTGGATGAAAGGTTTGGACTCTGTGGGAGCCACATGAAGACACAGCCAGAAGACACTGGTGGCCCTCCAGGGTCACAGGTATTAGGTGCTCCTCTGTGTGGATGCTTTGGCCAGATACATTTGTTTTCAGCGTGTGTGTCCTCCTGCCACTGACATAGTGTGTGAATTCATGGGTTAGTGTAGCCCAGGCATATGGGGGTATTTTATTGCTTTTCTTTCTTTTTTTAAATTTTTAAAATTTTTTTTTGCTTTTTGGTGAGGCGATTGGGGTTAAGTGACTTGCCCAGGGTCACGCAGCTAGTAAGTATCATGTGTCTGAGGTCATATTTGAACTCAGGTACTCCTGCCTCCAAGGCCAGAACTTTATTCACTGTACCACCTAGCTGCCCCTGTTACCTTTCTTTCTTTCTTTTTTAAATGGTAATTATTGATTTATTTTTTGTTTTCAACATTTACTTCCACAAGATTTTGAGTTCCAAATTTTCACCCCATCTCACCCCTCCCCCTGCCCCAAGATGGCATGCATTATAAATACCCCTTCCCCTAGTCTGCCTTCCCTTCTATCTTTCCCCCCCTTCTCTTATTGCCTTCCCCTTCAATTTTCCTGTAGGGAAGGATGGATTTCTGTACCCATTTCCTGTATCTCTTATTTCCCAGTTGCGTGTGAAAACATTTTTTTAAACATGTGTTTTTAAAACTTTGGGTTCCAAATTTTCTCCCTTCCTCCGCCCCCACCCACCCTCATTGAAAAGGCAAGCAACTCAATATATGTTATACATATGCAGTTATGTAAAACACTTCCATAGTAGACAGGCCATGAAAAACTAACTCTATTTCCCTTAATCCTATCCTGCCCCCCCATTTGTTCTATTCTTTCTTTTGACCCTGTCCCTCCCCAGAAGTATTTGCTTCTGATTACTCCCTTTCCCAATCTGCCCTCCTCTCTATCATCCCCCTACTCTCTTGTCACCTTCCCCCCCTATTTTCCTGTAGGGTAAGACAGATTTCCACACCCAATTGAGTATGTATGTTATTCCCTCCTTAAGTCAAATCCTATGAGAATAAGATTCACTCATTCCCTCTCACCTTCCCCCTTTTCCCCTCCATTGTAAGAGCCTTTTCTTTTCTGTTTTTTTTTTGTAGGATAATTTACCCCATTCTACCTCTCCCTTTCTCCTTCTCCTAGTATATTCCTCTCTCACCCCTTAATTTTATTCTCCAGTTATGACCCCTTCATTTTCAACTCACCCTGTGCCCTCTATCTATCTATATCTATATATATGTATATATAATTTTTTCCCCTCCAACCACCCTAATACTGACAAAGGTCTCAAGAGTTACAAATATCATCTTTCCATGCAGGAATGTAAACAGTTCAACCTTAATAAGTCTATTATGATTTTCTCTTTCCTGTCCACTCAAGTCTTGTATTTGAAAATCAAATTTTCTATTCAACTCTGGTCTTTTCATCAAGAATGCTTGAAAGTCCTCTATTTCACTGAATGACCATTTTTTCCCCTGCAGGATTATACTCAGTTTTGCTGGGTAGGTGATTCTTGGTTGTAATCCTATCTCCTTTGCTCTCCAGAATATTATATTCCATGCCCTGCAGTCCCTTAATGTAGAAGCAGCTAAATCTTGTGTTATCCTGATTGTGTTTCCACAATACTTGAATTGTTTCTTTCTGGCTGCTTGTAATATTTTCTCCTTGACCTGGGAACTCTGGAATTTGGCTACAATATTCCTAGGAGTTTTCCTTTGGGGATTATTTTCAGGAGGAGATCAGTGGATTCTTTCCATTTCTATTTTGCCCTCTGGTTCTAAAATATCAGGACAGTTTTCCTGGATAATTTCTTGAAAGATAATGTCTAGGATCTTTTTTTGATCATAGCTTTCAGATAGTCCAAAAATTTTTAAATTCTCTCTCCTGGATCTATTTTCCAGGTCAGTTGTTTTTCCAATGAGATATTTCACATTGTTTTCTAATTTTTCATTCTTTTGGATTTGTTTTACAGTGTCTTAATTTCTCATAAAGTCACTAGCTTCCAATTGCTCTATTTTAATTTTTAATGAAGTATTTTCTTCAGTAATCTTTTGGACTTCCTTTTCCATTTCGCCAATTTTGCTTTTTAGGGCATTCTTCTCCTCACTGGCTTTTTGGACCTCTTTTGCCATTTGGGTTAGGCTATTTTTTAAGGTGTTATTTTCTTCAGTATTTTTTTGAGTCTCCTTTAGCAAGCTGTTGAGTTGTTTTTCATGATTTTCTTGCATCACTCTCAGTTTTTCCTCTACTTCTCTTACTTGCTTCTCAAAATCTCTTTTGAGCTCTTCCAAGAGCTACCTTTCTTACTATGTCATTTTATTACATTCCTTTTTTTTAATAACAATAACAATAGCTAAAATATGGAAACATGTTTTACATGATTTCACATGTGTAGTTGATATATTGTGTGCCATCTCAGTGGATGGGAAAGGACTAAAAGAAAGAAGGTAATTTGAAATTTAAAATGTTTTTAAAAGAATGATAAAGAGGATGCTTTCAAGAAAAATGTGGACTTCCATGAATTGATTCAAAGCGAAATGAGAAGAATGAGAACATTGTATACACAGTAACCGCAATATTGCACAATGAAGAACTGTGAATGACTTAGCTATTCCTTTTTTTTTCCCAAAATTTTAGGCAATTGGGGTTAAGTGACTTGCCCAGGGTCACACAGCTAGTAAGTGTCAAGTGTTTGGTCTGAGGCTGGATTTGAATTCAGGTCCTCCTGACTTCAGGGCCAGTGCGCTATCTACTGCACCACCTAGCTGCCCCCGACTTAGCTATTCTTAGCAATACAATGATCCAAGATAGTTCCAAAGGATTCATGATGAAAAATGCCATCCACCTCCAGAAAAGGAACTGATGGAGACTAAATGCAGATTGAAGCAGACTTTTTTTAACTTCATTTTTCTTGGGTTTTTTTTTTTTGGTCTATTTTTTTCCTTCACAGCATGACTAATATGGAAATATGTTTTGTATGACTACACATGTATAACCCACATCAAATTGCTTGCTTTCTCAATGGGGAGGAAGGGAAGGGAAGGAGAGAATTTAGAAGTCAAAACTTAAAAAAAAAAAGCAAATGTTAAACATTTTTTACACGCAATTGCAAAAAAAATGTTTGGGAAAAAAGAATTCTAAAACTAAATAAATATATAAATACTTTAAAAAATAATAGCTAAAATTTATATAGCTCTTACTATGTACCAAGTGCTTTATGGCTATTATCTCATTTAATCCTCACAACAACCTTGGAAGGTAGTCATTATTATTATCTCCATTTTGCAGATGAGAAAATGGATGAAAATGGAGGTTAAGTGACTTGCCCAGGGTTACACAACTAATGAGTGTCTAAGACTGGATTTAAATTCAGGTCTTCCCGACTCCAAGGTGCAGCATTCTACCTCCAATTGCTTTGAACCTACTGTGTCTTTTGAAAGACTAGTAAAAAAAAAAAAAATAAGTACAGTGATAGGGCTTGTGAACTATAGTTGCTGAATGGATGCTGACCCACAGAATACCTTGTACCCAGGACAGCCTTGTCTAGAGTACTTGCTGTGAGAGCCTACATGAAAAAAAAATAACATTTATGATCCTTTTAGAGCTGACAGGGATGCTACCACCATCACCCCTCCAATCAGTAAAAGCTTGGGAGTTAAGACTGTTTTAAGGGAAGGTAGAAAAGAAAATACATTTATTTTAAATAGTGTTCTAAATTGATGCCAGAATACTGTCAACAACTTACAGAACTGCTGGTTACAAACTTCTGAGATGCTGTGCATGTGGGGTAGAAAATGTGATAAAATTTAGACAGTCGGTGGAAGGCATGCTTACATGAAAGTCAAGTAGCCCAGCTTGGCCATGAGGGGGAAGGAAAGAAGGAAGGAAGAATAAACATTTATGCACATTTATCCTTCTTTATGCACCTACCATGTGCCAGGCACTCAAAGTGCTGAGTATGAGTGCTGCGTGCTCTACAAATATTATCTCATTTGATCCTCACAACAACCCTGGGAGGTAAATGCTATTATTATCCCTATTTTAAAATTGAGAAAACTGAGACAAAGGCAAAATGATTAACCAAGGTGTCACACCACCAGTGAGTATCTGAGACCACATTTGAACTCGGGTCTTCCTGACTCCAGGCCTAGCACTTTATCCATTACACCAGCTGCCTGAGGTAATGATATCTTTACTACAAGTGAAAATAATATTTGACATTTATGTAGGTTTATACCTTTACATACTTTTGCATCCTGACAACAACTTGCCAGATAGATAGTACAAATATTATTATTCCCACTTGACAGATGAGAAAATTGAGGCTTACAGAGGTTAAATAATTGTCTACTGTCATATAGCTAGAAAGTGGCAGAGACTAGATTTGAATCTGGGTCTTTGGATTCTAGAGGTGTTTTTTATCAGCTCCCCCACATTTGCCTCTATAAGACTAAGACTGACTTTGAAAATGAAGTCTAAATCATTGTGACTCTTTAGTCCAATACACAGACACACATATGCACACCCTTTTTTTGCTTCTTTCCATCCAGACTTCAGGCCTTTCCAATGGGTATTTCTACTCACAGAATTTCCATGAGTCCAATGGCTTTGGGAGAGCTGATGCTTAGCTATTTCTTTTTCTCAGCATCATATGGGAAGTTTTAGACAAAAGTTACTCTCTGTGTATAACATATATACAGTGTATCCCAAAAAAATCTTAGTTCAATTTTAAGCTTTCATTACTTTGGAAGTACAAATGCTACAAACTTACAAAATACAGAATGTCAAAGTTGAATAACTTAAAATTTATTTTGCACTTATTTAGTTTTGTGAATTTTGAATAACAAAATTATTTTAATTTCATTTTCTGGATGGTGCTTTCTCATATCTGTAGATCTGTAGAAAAAGTCCTTGGCCACCTCAGTTTTCTGATCTATCTCCATTAGACTTTTTTTTGTGGGGTTCATTTCAAAACTGTCATAGAAGCATCAAAACCATGTTCTTTGAGTGATCTTAAGGCTGGAATCACAAACGCAATAATTCAGACTAAGCAACAGCTGCTGAACATTTTTAACAAAGTTCAAAAATCTACTACAGAGATGTGCAGCACAAGACGGTAGTTCTGTTGAATTTTTAACAAAAATAAAATAATTTAACTTTTCAAGTGCCGATTTTAAAATAAATTGCTATCATTTATACTTTTGAAGTTATTTAAGCTTAAAAACTACACTAAGACTTTTAGATATCCTATATATGTTATATAAAATCTAACTTTGCAAAGCACCCAGTTACTCTTTTACTCTCCCTCGTCTTCCTAAACATGATGTAATTGAGCTTCCCCTCCCCCCCCTTTTGACACGAGGCTATATATCATGATTGTCCAATAAGAAAGACTTCTGAATATCCCTAAATGAGATTTGAATTCTGGAATAGGGATGGGAAGAGAGTGCCTGTCCGGACCAACTGATTCAACTGGTATAAGGAAGTCACCATGTAGAAATTCTCTCCAATAATTTCAATCAACTATAACTTACTAGGCTTAGAGAGTTGCCTAAGGGTACTCAGACAAAATGCAGACCCACTGTTACCTAGCTGATATGGAGCAGAGGAAAGATTTGAAGTCATGTCTTTTTGATGCCAAAGATGACCTTCTAACCACTACAGCATGCTGCCTCTTGAGATTTGAAAATTATATGTATAATCTTAATAATGCCATTTCTTCCCTTCTCCTTTCTTTCTTTTCTTTCTTTCTTCTTTCTTTCTTTCTTTTTTGAAGCAATGGGGTTAAATGACTTGCCCAGGCTCACACAGCTAGTAAGTGTCTGAGGTCATATTTGAACTCAGGTCCTCCTGACTCCAGGGCCACCTAGCTGCCCCCCCATCCCTTCTCATTTCAATATTAGTAGCTTTTGACAATTTAAAGGAATAGAAACCACGCTCTGATTGTTTTTTTTACTCAGTTCTTTGGGTCTGACACTATAATTTTTTTTAGATCTTCTTAAGGACTACAATAAACTCTTACTATCCTTCTAATTCTCTCAGTTTACACCAAAGAATGACAACAGAATGTAGGAATTCTCTGTTATTCTATTTGGGCTTAACCCAATTCACTGTTACTGAAAACCTTGCTCCTCCCACTCCTTCACCCTTGTTTCAGTATTGTCCACAAGCTGGAAATCTGCATGATGCTCTGTACCCAGTTTTCTCTGATGCTTATAAAGGCCAGCTGTAATTAGCCACAATGTGGGCTACAATGTGAGCCTGTGTTACTAATTACAAGTGGGCTGCACATAATTGTGTGACAAGAAGTGCTTTATTTTCTTATACGTTAACCGGAAAAAGACATACATATAACTAGTGCTGTGATGAGTTCCTTAAGGCAATAAAAGTGTTTTGAATTCTTCAACATCCCACGTGTTTCGGCTTCAAAAACTGTGCTATCTGTTTTCTTTCCATTTCAGTCTAGTCTTTTATCACACTTTCAGACTGACTCTCCTCCTGCAGCCCAGTGTACAAGTGGAAGGAGAGGGAAGACTATTCTCTCCCTAAACGCCCCTCCTGCATGCATGGGTGCAGTGCAAATACACAATGATACCGGAACATTCTAGAGTGGCAAGGGTTCTTGAAAGGAGATCAGTCCCAGTTTCAAAGGCCAAATCAAATTCAAATAGCACAAATCATTTAACCTCTCAAGGTTTCAGTTTACTCATCTGTAAAATGAGAAAGTCAAACTACAGAAGATCTAAGATTCCTTCCAACATTAACATATTACATGCTTTGGGACATGGCTAATGTGGGAATTTGTTTTATTTGACTATGCATATTTGAAAACATAGGTTTTCTTTGTCTTTTGAGGAAGGAGAGAAAATAAAAGCTTATGAACTGAATTTTTTAAAATACATTTTTAAAAAAATTATACTTGTAACTATTAAAGCATTAAGTGAATGAATGTTGAGGCAAGGGCACTGGGAACATATTGGAAAGGGGTGGTATGCTTCCATCTACTGTACTGGTCATGAACTATGTATGGCTCACCAATGGGACCTTCAAGTATATTTAGTTAGTTATGCTTATTTAAACTGTACATTGTTGGGCCATCTTCCAGTTGCTATATAACAAAGATCCTGTGTAAACAGAAAATTAGGGTTGTCTAAGGATGCTGACATATATGTGACATATACGTGTGTGTATACACACATATTATATACATACATAGGTGGATGTACATATATACATATATATGCATATATAGATATACACACATATAATCTAAACTAGAATATAAGCTCCTCCCAGATGGGGAATTTTTTTTTTCTTGTATCCTCAACATCTAGTATGGTGCTTGGAAGACACTAGATGCTCAAGGACCTAGAGTCCATGAGGCCCTTACATCCTCTCTTATGCAATCAAGAGACAGTATCATAGGGCCCTCTCAGAAATGGAAATTGAATACGTTTCAAAGACTCCATTGCTCTTTTGCCCAAATTCATGACTCTACATGGCTGATTCTGTTTATTTGGTTGTACCTTGAAGGATGTTATCTTAGAATTTTGTTTTTGGTTGGTATTTGCCTGTGACTTCATCAGTGTAGGGAACTCCCAGAATTCAAACTCTTTCTGTCAATATAGATTGATAAATCATCAATCAACATTTCTTTCTTTCCCTTGATGCTATTTTTTTCCCAATTACATGTAATCAACAAGCATTTCTTGATCTCCTATTGTGTGTTGGGCACTGTGATTGGCACTGAAGATAGTCTTAGGGAATCATTAGGGGTACTGAGAGGTTAAGTTACTGCCTATGACCACAAAATTAACATGTGTCATAGTCCACACTTTAACCCAGATCTTCTTGACCCCAAATCTGATCTTTCCAGCAAGCCACATTGTCTCTTGCTCTAGAATCATTTGATCTAAATCTAACTATTCTAGTTCAGATGTTTTATCTTGGAAGATGAGCCATGAACATGTCATTCAGTAGTTGACACAGGCAACATTTACTTTCTTGTGGCACCTTGCATTATAATTGATGTGAACAATACTGTAACCTTTCGTAGGAAAAGTTGGACACCATCACGAAAATGGCAAGTCCACTCATCTCTCTGAAAGGGCGCTTTAAAAATCTTCAAGCAGGATGTTGCAACATAAGCTTCCATACCCTTTGAGATACTCTGTCACTATTTAAATAGCCCATCCTCAAATAAGGCACTTGAGCACTACTGATGCCCCCAACTCCCAAGACACTTGAGGAAAAGGGGATTTGAATGAAAAAAAAATCGAAAGCATTTACTCATTTTTCATAACATCACAGTGATGGGCAAAGCCTGCTGGTTTTCATTTTCTTGATTCCTTTGAGATCCTGCAGGCAAAAATGCTGCTGGATGGGAATAGTAAACATTTTTATTGATCTGTGTCTAACAGGTGACTTACAGAAAAATCAGCATTCTAGTCCACAAGGCTGGTGGGTTCCATATTTATGGTAGGACTCCTCCCACATTGTTTGAAAATGGGTTAGAATGAAAATACAAACTACTCTCCTTTGATCTGCTTATCTTATGCCCTGTTGCTACAAAACTGTATTATCTCATTTCTGGGAAGGAAATGTGGGCTTTGCTGAGTGCTAGGATCAGCAGCTTTCTAGCTTGTTTTCTTGCTTTAGTTCATGCACAGCCTGGCCAACTCTAGAAACATTTCCCCTTCTTTCCTAAGGAAAACTAATCTTCTTTCTATCTTTCCCTTCATGCCTCCCTTCCCCTATGAAGGTCAATTCATGATGGGTTGAAATAATCCTTGACAAGGGACAAACATCAGTCTTCAACTAGTAAGTCCTTACTGATTCAGATTAAGGAGAGGGATTGGACCTGTCATTTCACTGGCATAAGGGACTGTGAAATGAGGAAAATTCCTACCAATGCAAGTTGGCGACTTATAGACTTAAGAATACAGAGGCTAAATGACTTACCCAGGATTACAAAGAGTATCAAAAGCAGGATTTGAACTCACATCTTCTTGGCTCTCTTTCCACTATACCAGAGGTGTAAAACTTAAATAGAAATGGGGGCCACTAATCCTAGAAATGTGGCCACTTAGCTATACATAAAGATCCCTGTGGGTTACATATTTATTTAGTTTGAAAATGTAACATCTATATTTCACTGTGTTTTTATTTATGTTCTTAACGATGTACCAATTACATTTTAATCTTGTTCCAGGCTGCACTCATGTTGTAGGCTATATGCTACCATGATTCATCTTAACAAAGAATACTTTGTTTTTGAATAAGCAAGATGAAAAATCATTAGCACATTGGTCAAAAGCCAAAGGGATTAATGCACACAATTCATTTAAATTCAATTCAACAAGCATTTATTGTGTCCATGTGTACATGGCACATTGCTATATATTAGAGAAGAAACAATAATAATAATGTGTTTATATAGCACTTTAAAAATATATCTTATTTTATCATCACAAAAACCCTGAGAATAATTCGGCCTCAGACACATAACACTTACTAACTGTGTGACCCTGGGCAAATCACTTAACCCCATTGCCTAACAAAAAAAAAATAAATAAAAAAACCAAACCCTGGGAAGCAGAAGCTATTCTCATTTTTCAGATGAAGGAACTGAGACAGACAGGGGTTAAGTGACTTGCCCAGGGTCACAGTTATTAAGTGCCTAAGGCAGCATTTGAACTCAGGTCTTCCTAATTCCAGGCCTAGCACTCTAACCACTGCACCATATAGCTGCCTCTATAAAGATGAAAAGAAAAATAGTCCCTGTCCACAAGGAGCTATTTATTAGAGAACACCAACATGCGCACAGATAAATAAAGACAAAGCAGACACAGAAAAATTTCAGAGTAGGAGAACAGAAACCTGGAGCTCTTCTTCATTGCTCAGATCCTATTCCTGAGTATTCTATGGAAACTTAGGGTTTCTATAAAGTTGAGATACATTTGAGCAGAAGTGAGAGGCATAGAAGAACCAGAAAGAGCAGTGAATCAATACAGCAATAAAAAAACAAAATGGAGAGTAGTAAATATAGTAATAATTAGGGAGAACATTTACTTAAACATAAGGCTGAAATAACTTGAAATTCTATAAGCAAATCATCAGGTATTTAATGAACATTGAACTAGTTCCCAGGGGCAGCTGGGTGGCACAGTAGATAGAGCCCCTAGTCTGGAGTCAGAAGACTCATCTTCATAGTTCAAATCTGGCTTTACATACTTACAAACCGTGTGACCCTGGGTTAGTCATGTAACATGTAAGCCTCAGTTTCCTCATCTGTAAAATGAGCTAGAGAAGGAAATGACAAACCACTCTAGCATCTTTGCTAAGAAAATCCCAAGTAGGGTCACAAAGAGTTGGACACGACTGAAACAATTCAACAACAGAACCAGTTCCTCTGATTTATAAGCTCTGGGACAACTACTTCATGGATAACAAGTTTTGATATAAGAAATATATGTACAATGGTGCACACCCAGAGATGTGCTAGCAGAGCTACCAAGTCAAATTGTTAAGTTTTCAGTGTGAGCATTTACACCTTGGAAACTGACAAACAGTAGAATCTGGCCTTGATTTATTATTTTGTGGCTTGTCTAGACTTAAAAAAAGTGATAGAGATAATGTTAATAATGCTGATTAAACTTAAAAATGTGTCATGCACACATTTTTTTCCCTAGAGAGCCAGTTGTTAAATATTTATCAGCAGATCCCCCATCTATTCATAATGTCATAGGCATATGCTTGTGGGTAAACATAACAGAATTGTAGGGGTAGGGAGAGGAGGCAGGACAAAATGATGTATTGTTTAGGAATGAGAAAGTGTCTTTCCTTGTCAATTGGATTGGAGAAAGCCCTGATACCTTATAAAAACACAACATAAAAATCTTTACCAAAAACTGAAAATCCAGAAACAAGGGGAGAGGTAAGTATACCATCTAATTTGATAGTGATAGCAAGGAGAAAAAAATAATGATTCTTAGTATATTTTAAGCTTTAAAAAAAATTTTTTTTAAAGTTTCCAGAATCCTGTACATTAGGAAGCACAGTAACAAAAGCATTCCATGTGGCATCTTTGTATCATTTTGCTGTCTCATCTGGTACATTTTCTTTTTCAGAACTTTCCTGGAGTTTTATGTCAAAGAAGAGAAGATAGTTTCAGTCCCTGGAGAGAATTACAAACATTGGAGACAGTGGGGGCAAGGGTCTGAGCTCAGGCATTAGAGTCAAGCATTCTAAGTTCTAATTCCAGGACTAGCCATGTCTTGCTGAGTGCCCTTCAGCAAGTGACTTAACCTCCCTTTGCCAAGTAAGGATATTAAGGCTCACCTCACTCACAGGGCCTTTGTGTGAATTAAGTAATTAGAGAGTGAAATTCTCTTCCCATGGAACCCTTTAGGAAATGAGATGCTGGCCAAATGACCGTTAAGTGCATTGGGAAAATAAATACAGAATGCCAGAGAAATGTGAAGCAGAAATTTAGTTTCTAGATAAAAAGTTAGTGGAGGCTAAACTTTGCTTCTTTGATAAAATGAAATCTTTCCACTGGGGCTGTACAAAGTTCTGAAAAAAGGGAATAGTCACATACATACATACATATAACACGGTATAGGAGACTCATTCTGTTTTTTTTTTATTTTGTTTTGTTTTGTTTTTTCCATTGTGCTCCTTTAAAGTATTTCACTTTGTTTTATATAATTGCACATCTATAACCTATATCTGCTTACTGTCTCAAGGAGAGGGGGAGGGGAGGGAGGGAGACAGGGAAGGATGGGTAGAATTTAGAATTCAAAACTTTAAATAAAAATGCTAAAGAAAAAATAATAAGGTATTTCATTTGTTTGGTCTCAAAATAGAAAACTTCCAAATAAAATCATCTGCTTTAAAACAATGTTTGAAATAATTAGGTTACAAATTCTGAAGCCTTTAATGTGGCTGAAATTATATAACTATCTGTGCATTCTATGTATGGCCCTATTAAATGTACCAGGCACTGATGGCGCCAGCTGTCAGGAAGCAACATGAAAAATAGTTTTAATAGCTGCTCTTTGACCTGTTTTATATTTTATGTCAATTATAACAGCACACAACCATGCATAATTATGAAGCATAGATGCATTAAAATGTACACATAATTTGTGTTCTTATGGCAACCATTGCATTAGGATTTAGAAAACAAACCTATTGTTATAAGTCATTTGCACATTCATATATTAGTATTAAATATCAGAGATGGATTTGTCTATCCATCTGCCTTAAGACATTGTAAGTAAATATATCTTTTTTTGGAGGGGTGGACAAAATTTCTAAATAAATGTACTGTAGGTGCCATCTGTATCATACATCATAATACAGTGTGCAGCGCCATCAAGCAGAGCAGCAACTCCAGCAAACACATGAGATGTGATTGTCATTGGAATGTCATTTTTTAAAAAATGATCTGGTGTAAAGACAGAAGGAGGATTTTTTTCTTCTGGCACTGCTGTAAAGAATCCCCACTTTTGACTACCCCATGCTTTTTGTATTTCTCAGCAGCTTCCTTTTTTTAGGGATTGGAGGAAAATCATTCCATTTAAGGGTTGTTAAATTAAAATGAGCATATAATGTGGGAAAAAAATTTAAATGTGTTATGTACTTGATGTCCTATAAAGAATTTCACCAGGAACAAATATCTAATTTTCCAAATATCGCCATGAACGTGGCATAAAGTACCGTCCTGATTTTATAGATGGGCAAAACTGGGCTTATATATTCAAGAACTGTTATCTCATTGACATGGGCATGCTTCCTCCAGTGACAAAGATAGTAATCTGTCCGTGTCTACCCACTCTGTGCAACTTCTATTCATGTTCTCCCATTCTATTACCAGGAATAAATTAAGTGGAGAGAGTGGTGGACCTGGACGTAGGAAGACCTGAGTTCAAATCCTGCCTCAAACCCTTGCTGGCTATGTGACCCTGGGCAAATCACTTAACCTCCATCTGCCTCATCTTCTTCATTTGTAAAATGGGGATAATAATAGCACTTACTTCCCAGGGTTGTTATGGGGATAAAATGATATAATATTTGTAAAGTGCTATATAAGTGCTACCTCATTACTATTACCTAACATGTTCTATGCAATCTTCTAATTTTCTTGACATTATGTCAATGCCAACAGAACATGTAACTATGCTCTGTTTATCCCTCCCTTTTACCATATGACTAGTCAATCTTTCCCCTCACCCCAGTTGTATTGTTTCAGTCTTTGTATTTGTACTCCCACCACATATCAAAATGCCTGGTCTTCAGTAAGTAGTTAACAATGGTCACTCAGGTAGTTTAGAGGCATCAAGTTATTGGAGTATGGTAAGCAAACTGGGAATCGGGACACATGTTTTTTTGTTGCCTCTTTTCAGACTTTTAAAAACAATTTTGTCTTAGGCTGTTTCTAATCAATGAGACCACAGGAGCCAATTGAAAAATGAACAAGGCTTCGTACAGGGTGGGCAGGTAGGGCCATATTACTATATTTGTCACTGGAGGAAGTGTGCCCACATCAATGAGCTCATAGTTTCACTTGAATATATGAGCCCAATTCTGTCTATCTATAATTTTATATATCACTTTATATAGCATGAGCCTTATATAGCACTTTCCAAATATTCTCGTTTCATCCTTATGACAAACCTGGAAGGTAGATACTTTTGTCATCTCAATTTGCAGATAAAGAATGTTAAGCATACAGGCTAGATCAGAGGTGTCAAACACATAGTCACTCACACTCCTAGTGCTGCCCAATCTTGATTAAAATGCAATTGGGAAATATCTGGCAAAATAAATACAATAAAACATAGATAACATTAATTTTAAAACTAAGTCAATATGTGACCTAAACAAATCCTTATGTAGAGATTAGTCAACCCCATTTCTATTTGAATCTGACACTACTGGGCTAGATGACTTGCCCAGGGTCACAGTGTCTGAGGCAAGTTTTGAGCCCAGGTCTTTATGTTTCTAAGTCTAGCACTCTTATCCACTACATCACATTATGTCTCATCTGATCCTTTTAGTCCTTTGAGGTGGGTGCTATTATTATCCACATATTATAAATAAGGGAACTGGGGCTGAAGAGAAGTAAATTGACTTGCCCAGGGTCACACAATCAATATGTGACAAAATCTGGATTTGAACTCGGGTCTTCCTGACTCTAGGTCGAGTGCTCTATCCACTGTGCCACCTAGTTGCCTCATAGCACAGAAGCAAATAAACATGAACAACAAAATAATAAATAGTTAGTAAATGTCTGAGGCTAGCAAATGTTTGAGCTCAGGTCTTCCTGACTTCAAGTTCAGCACTCTAGCTATCCACCACACCACCTAGTTACACAAATGTTTGTTGATTGATTGGTTGATTGATAGTTCATCTGTAACATGGACTCATGTACTTAATGCCAAAAACAGAATCAGCTAACCAAGTCTAGGGGGTGGAGGGGTTGGAGTGGGGTCACTTAAAATAACAAACTTTAATAATTTAGCTTGTTCATTTTTCAATTGGCTCATTTAGAAACAGTCTAAGACAATAAAAAAAATTCTGGAAAGTTTTCTAATTCCCAGTTTGCTTGCTATATTCAAATAATCTGATGTTTGTGAACTACTTGTGTGTGACCTTGGGCAAGTCACTCCCCTCTCTAGGCCTGTTTCCTCATTTGCAAAATGACACTGAGCTAGACAACATGATCATAAATTTAGAGCTAAATGGGATCTTGAAGATCATCTAGTACAATTCCCTTCATTTCATAGATGAGAAAATTAAGGTTCAAATTGCTATTATTACTTGCCCATGACCACTGAGCTGGCAGTAAACAGCAGAGGTAGACTATGAATCCAGTTCTCTTGATCCAAACCCAGAATGCTTTGCCTTCACATACTGCATTGCCCTCCCCACCCCCCAGCCCATGATCTCTAGGCTCCCTTCTAGCTCTAAGCTTCTGTGAGTCCAATGAGTGGGGAACGGTACTTAGCTCATCTCATGTCATTCTGCTTCTGCCCCACCAATCCTGAGTAAATTATTCTGGAACATCCCGCCACCCCCCCACCTTACTCAGAGTTAGGGGAAGGAGCCAACAAGGAAAGGATCTGGTTTCTTCCCCATTGTAAAGTCTCTTACTCAACTGACTTGATGTTCCAATCACTTCAAATGAACCAAATACCACAAAGTGTGCACAGCACAGCTCCAATATAAATGCAAAGCTTCCAGGGTAATTGTGCTGAGCTGGAGTTCCAGAAACCCACATTCTGAGACCCAAAGAGAGAGAACCTGAGAACAATACACACGACCAAGAATTGCCACTGATTTCCCATCTGGGTCACTCATTTCTTTGTGCTTTGTGGCTGTCTCAAAAGTGTCAAAAAGGTTCACTAATGAGAATCCCTTTGTCTCTTTCCATATACTTCCTCTGTTTAGGGTTTGACTTTAGGAGGTTTCCTATGTGACTCTGAATCTCCCAAGGGAAAATATGAATCCCTTCTGTCCTTAGAGCTTTCTGGCATATGGTTTGTAGTATATCTGAAATCTTCTCTTCAAATTATTTATTTTGTTCTATTTGTGTTTATCACCTGAAATATTGAGGTACTTTATAAACAAAAATGGCAAAACCTATATAATATCCATATCTTTAACAGTATTTTCTCATTTAAAGCATTTGTAGATGCTGGCCATTAACAGGGAGTTATTGAGTTAGGTGAGTTTTTAAAATTTGTGACTATACAGAAGTGAGCCTTGATCCAATTTAATTCCATAAAAAAAAGCATTTATCTTATAAGTTGTTACAGTGCATAAGATATCATGCTGAGCAATGTGGGACCAAAAAAAAAAAAGAGTTCCTGCCTGCAAGGAGTTTATGTTCTACTGACAGGATATAACATATATATAGTGATGGGATATAACATAGATGTTGCAGTTCAGTCATTTCAGTCATGTCTGACTCTTCATGACCCCAGTTTTCTTGGCAAAGACACTGGAGTGGTTTGCTATTTCCTTCTCCAGCTCATTTTACAGATGAGGAAACTGAAGCAAACAGGGTTAAGTGACTTACCCAGGCTCATACTGCTAGTAAATGCCCGAGGTCAGATTTGAACTCAGAAGGAAGAGTTTTCCTGACTCCAGACCCAGCATTCTGGATTCAATGTGCCACCTAGCTGCCCCCTAATATAGATAGATAGATAGATAGATAGATAGATAGATAGATAGATAGATAGATAGATAGAGATAGAGATATATACACACATATGTGTGTATGTGTATATATATATATATACAGATAATAAATACCTAGAAAATATTATAAATTACAAAAAACAAACTAGCTACAATCAGTTTCTCAGTCCAGAGGTGTTATATTTGGTGAAATAGTCATTACTGGTTATGAGAAATAACATGGAGGAAAAGAAAAAGCAGAGAAATGAGGAAAAGAAAGAAGGGAAGAAACAGGAAAGAAAGGAGGAAGAGCAATTGTGAGGTAGAAAGAGACAGAGAGTCATAGCATGTGGAGTTGCCAGTGAATCAAATTATAGCTCCTCAGAATGAGTTGTCAGTATTCAAACAAAAGGGTACAGATTATTTTTCAGAATGTAAACTTCTTGAAGGCAGGGACTATTTTTCATGTATCATATTTTATTTGTTTATTATAGAGATACTTTGTATCTCTAACAAAACATATGGTTTTGAAGATAATACAGAATTTATATATGCATGTGATATTAAATGAAGATTCATTGCTTCCTATACAATCATCTTTCCGTTCTACTATGTATATATAGAAATGCTTTTTTTGGTGTTTAAGTATAAAAGACAAAATTAAACAAATGCAGAAGGTAGCACTTGAGTAGAGTTGTAAAAGACAGAAAAGGATTCTAAGAAGCAAAGAATAAATACATTTTAAAGCAAGAAGGACAACCTGTGCTAAGGTACAAAGAGTCAATAAGTATTTATTAAGCTGTTACAATGTGATGGGTCCCATGTTAAATGATTATGATACAAAAGGAGGTAAAAGCAGAGTTCCTGTGCTCAAGAAGCTCACTTTTTGCTGGAATGGGGGAGAGACAACATGAAATATGTATTTAGGCATGTATGTATGTATGTATTATACACACTCTCAAGAAATGTGCAGCGTAAACGGAAGATAATTTCAAAGAGAACACATTAACAGTGGAGGACGGGGATAAGAAAGGTTTCCAGGAAAACTGGTCTTGAATACATATATGTATGTGTGAAAAACAATAAGGCTATTTTGGAAGAACCTTAAAGAATGGGATGAAGAGTAATGTATAATATGGTGGAAAATGTAGATTGGAATCTGGTGAAAGGCTTTTAAAAGTCAAAAGAAAGATTATTTTGATCATAGAGTCAAGAGTCACGGGAGTTTAATAACATGATCAGACCATTATCTGAGGAAAAATTACTTTAGTAGTTGATTGTAAGATGTATTGAAGAAGAGAAAAAATTGAGGAAAGAAATTAATTATGCTTTTGCTGATCTCAAAAGTCCTTAATGAATCCCAACTGCTTAGCAAATAAAGTTGCAATTTAATTGTTAGTCATTCTAGGTCCTTCAGAATCTGATAGCAACCTATCATCCTAGCCTCATCTCATATTACCCACCTCCATGTATTCTAAGCTCTAGCCAAATGGGCTATTCTCTGCCTCCCACTTTGCCCCTGTGGGGTTTTTGCTTACAGTGTTCTTTTTGCTTAAAATGGACTCTCTACCCCTGATGCACCCATAATTCCTGCCTTTAAGTACAAAACAAATTCTATTCCCTTATAAAGCTTTTCCTCATCCCCTATCAGTAAGAGCTATCCCCCTTGGATCTCACAAGCACTTTATATCTCTCCAATGCATTTGTCTTATAACATTGAATGTTATAGTTTAACTGTGTTGGTGCCTCCCTTATATCCTAAGGATACATTAAGTTTCTGAATGACAGGAACTGTGTTTTATCTAAACTTGGTATTATCTCTCCCAGTGCTTTGTATAATACTCTATATGTGATAAGCACATAGTAGTTTTTGAATTTCAATTTGAGAGTTTAAGGTGGAAATAATGCAGGTAACTTAGGGGAGGGGGATGAAAAAAGGCAGTATGCCTAAAGGGATAAAGCCTGGGATTTGAAATCACAAGTTCTGCATTCAAATACTGACTCTGTGTGACCTTTAGGTAAATTACTTAACCTTTCCATTTATCAAATGAGGAGGTTGAACTAGATGATCTCTAAGGTTCCTTATATCCTATGAGTAACTTTTTAAAAGCATCACTTATTACTCTACTCAAATCTATACCACAATCCAAGAAAGAAAGGTGGAGGGGGGAGAACCCAATACACTTGACAGGAATATTTGTAGCTCTCTTGCTCTCAATTACTGGGATGGGATTTTTAATTTATTTCAGCATTCCCATCGATTCATATTTCACATATTCATCCTAATAGGAGTGGTTTTATTCCTTCCCCTGATGTTTGTGTTACAGTATTGTGTTCTAGTTTACAGTTATGAATTCCTAACTCCCTATGACTTTCCCCAAGTACAAAACCTTCTGCTTACTAAATTTCTAGTGGGTAGCTTCCCAACTTTTCTAGAATTCACATGTCACCTGAATTCCTGTTCATGCCAGTTATGATGTGCTATGATCAGACATGCTCAGAAGGTAGAACCACAAAGAACCATACATCTTAAAAGTTCAAAGTAAAAGTTGCAAGCAAAGCTGAATAAATTACATGGACATCCTGGACCTTCAGAATCTTGGGTCTTTAACATGTTTTCCTTTCATACCTCCATTTGGGGTTAGGGAATTAAATGTGATTTTTTTTATCCAGAACTAAACTTTACTGTTTGTGATATTATATTATTACATTTTCTAAATTATCTGTTTAATTGTTTCAGTTGCATAACAAGGGAAGGGGAAATAAAATAATCATTTATATAATGCCTACTATGTGTCAGACACTGTGCTAAGCAATATACAAATATTATCTCATTTGCTCCTCACAACAGATGGTAGATGCTATCATTTTCTCCATTCTACAGTTAAGGAAACTGAGGTAAACAGATTAAGTGACTTGTCCATGGTCACACAGCTAGTGTCTGAGGTTGGATCTGAACTCAGTTTTCCTAACTACAGACCCAGCACTCTATTCACTGCACCACCTAGCTATACAAAAACTTCAGAATTACCCATGGATTAGGTGATAGTTGAACAAATTTTGATGAACAAATATAATAGAAATGTGCCATAAGAAACAATGGATATGAGCTCACAGAAATGTTAAAGGACTTATAAGAAATGATATATCAAATAAGCAGAACAATTTACAGAATGACTATAATAATGTAGTCAATTGTGTCAACAAATATATATATATACATATAAGTGCTTATTATGTGCCAGGCACTGAGCACGTAATAAGTGCTAAAGATTCAAAGAAAAGCAAAAACAGTTCCTTCCTTGAAGGAGCTCACAATCTAATGAAGAGAGAGAACATGAAAACAACTTTGTAAATATAAGATATATATATATAGGGTAAATTGGAGATGTTCTTAGTAGTAAGGGAGATCAGGAAAGGCTCCTTGCAGAGGGTAGGATTTTAGCTGAGACTGGAAGGAAGCCAGGGAAGCCAGAGATGATGAGAGAGAATATTCCACACATTAAAAACAGCCAATGAAAACACCTAGAGTTAGGAGATTTGAGTGTCTTGTTCAAGGAATAACAAAGAGGTTAGAGACACTGCATAACAGAATATGTAAAGGTGAACAAAGTGTGAGATGACTAGAAATGTAGAAAGAGGTCAGGTTATAAAAGCTAAACAAGATTTTATATTTGATCTTAGAGATAAGCAGGAACCATTTAAGTGGCTCTGTTTGAGCAGAGGAATGACATGGTCAGACTTTTACTATAAGAAGATCCTTTGACAGCTAAGTCAAGGTAATAGTTTCAAAAGGAAGAAGAGGGCATATATGAAAATGCTGAGAACATAGAGTCAGCACGACATGGCAACTGCTTGGATAAGGGGAATGAGAAGGTGAGGAGTTAAGAATGACATGTAGGTTGCCTGCCTGGGTAAATGGGAAGATGGTGATATCCTTACAGTATCAGGAAAGATACAAAGAGGCAAGGATTTGTGGGCTCAGATGAGTTTAGTTTGGGATGTGTTAGGTTTAAGATGTATACAGAACATCCAGTTTAAGATGTCCAATAAGTAACTGAGATGTGAAACTGGAGGAAGGACAGAGGTTAGGAATAGATAAATGGATGTGAGAATCATCTGCGTAGAGATGATAAATGAATCCATGAGAGCTGGTAATATCGCCAAGTGATATTCAGAAGGAAAAGTCCAAGGACAGAGTCTTGGTGGACATTGTTAGAGAGCATGACCTTAGATGAAGACCCAGAAAAGGAAACTGAGGAGCAGTCAGAAAGTTAGGAGGTGAATCAAGAGAGAACAGTGCCATAAAAATCTAAAGAGAAGAGAGTATCAAGGAAAAGATGGTGATGAACAATATCAAAGGCTGCAAGAGGTCGAGGGATAATTGACAAAAGATCATTAGATTTGTCAATTAACAGATCACTGGTAATTTTGCAGAGTAGTTCCCATTGAATGATGGTGTCAGAAGTCAAACTGCAGAGAGTTACAAAGAATAAGAGAAGTGGAGACACTAATTATAGATGGACTTCACAAGGAGTTTAGTCATAAATAGGAGGAGAAATATAGCTAGTGAAGATGAATTGGTCAAATGAGAGGTTTTGTTTGTTTGTTTGTTTAAGGATAAAGGAAATATAGGCAATGAAGAAAGGATGGCAGGAAGGAAGGATTTATTTGTCAGTGCCTACTATGTGCAAGGCACTATGCCAAAAGTTGTTCAAATATTATCTCATTTTATCCTCACAACAATCCTGGGAGGTAGCTGCTATTTTTATTCCCATTTTCCAGTTGAGGAAACTGTGACAAGCAGGTTAAGTGACTTGTTGAGGGTCACTAGTCACTAGTTGAGGTCACTAGTCTCTGAGCCTGGATTTGAATTCAGACCTTCCTGACTCCAGGCCCCGTGTCCTATCCTCCAGGGATCAACTATGTGGGGTTTGCCTTGGCAAAGAGACAGGCTACCTTTTCATGTGAGACAGGAGTGAAGGAACAGGTAGTTGAGGGAATGCATCAGAGTGACATGAGATGAGGAGGAAGGGAGAAGGAGCTATTGGCATACTGTCTCATTGTTTTTTTAGTGAAATACTGTGACAAGGTTGTCAACCCAGAGGTTGGGGAGAGGAGGAGCCATAGGAAATCTGATGGGGGATGAAGAAGTTTGAAAATGTCACTGTATGATGGAATTAGATGTAAATATAAAGTATCCTCTAGCATTTCAGGAAATTTCTACGTAAGAAAGTTATTATCAAGATTGTACTAATTTACTCAAATATTACATTATTGCTAATTCAAGATGCTAGACTATAAGATAAATGAGGGCAGGGGCCATTTCTTATTCTTCTTCAAGTCACTCACAGTGCCTAGCACAGCATCTTGTACATAAGAGGTACACAACCATATTCCTTGAACTGAATTATATTTATAGTTACCCAGGGCTACAAAAAGATTTCTGGATTTGACATAAGGCATCAACTTGGGCCCTTCAGTTTCATCTGACCACCAAAAAAAAAAGCAGAAATATTTGGGTAGATTGGAGTCTTAGAGTTATAGGTTATTTAGATATAAATAAAATGAAGTCAACTACCCCATTTTACACATAAAGAAACAGAGGCCCAATTAAGGGAGTCACATAGGGTCCCACAGCTAGCTAATGATAAAGCCAGGGCTAGGATTGAGAGCTCTTTCTATTGTGCCATGTCAGCACCTCACAGCATGCACAGAGGTACAATGGAGGCTAGCTTATATTGACACGATGGGGGAAATATTCAGTAGTGGAATTTGAAGGGGGAAACCATTAGAACCCCTTAAGGACCATGGCCATAATTTATAAAAAAAGTAAGCAATAAAATAAATAAGAAACATGCAAAATAAATTTAATCTGATAGCTTGATAAATATAAGAACTACTTATTAACTATTGAGATGAAGACACCCTAGTCAATGAAAACTGCTTGAAAAACTGGAAAAAAATTTTACAAAAGTTATTTTTAGATCAACATCTTGCACAATATACACATTAAGATCCAAATAGGTTCATGATGTAAATATAAAGTCATTTTTTTTAAATTAGAGAATAGAGGAAAATAATTGGTGTAACTAAGGGGAAGATTCTTAACTGAACCAGGCATCAAGATGATAATAAAAAACAAAAGACACGGTTGTCAATATGTCAATTATGTACAATTGAAAAGGTTTTTTTGCACAAACAAAATCAATGCAGCTAGAATTAGAAAAGTTAGTAGAAAAATCTTTATAGTAAATATCTCTAATATGTGCCTGACTTTTAAGACACATAGATAATATATTCAATTATATAAGAATAAGAGCATTTTCCAAATAAACAACTGATCAATTCAGAAAAGCCTGGAAAGACTTGCATGGATTGATGCTGAGTGAAGTTAGCAGAACCAGGAGAACACTGTACATAGTAACAACCATGTTGTGTGATGACTAACTTTGATAGATTTAGCCCTTCTCAGAAATGCAAGATCTCCAAAAGTTTCATGATAGAAAATGCTATCCACGTTCCGAGAAAGAACTGTGGAGTTTGAATACAGATCGAAGCATACTATTTGCTCTTTTTTTTCCTTCTGTTTTGTTATGTTTCCTCTTTCTTGTGATTCCTACTATTGGTTCTAATTCTTCCTTAAAACATGACTAATGTGAAAATATGTTTAATAGGAATGTATATGTAGAGTCTATATCAGATTGCATGCCATCTTGGGGAGAGAGGTGGGAAAGGAGGGGGAGAAAAATTTAAAACTCAAAAGCTTATGGAAGTGATACTTGAAAACTAAAAATAAATTAATAAAAATAAATAAATAAATAACTGGTCAAAGAATATGAACATAGTTTTTGAAAGAAGATACAAAACCAATCAACAAGCATACAAAAGCATGATCCAAATTAGTAATAAGAGAAATGCAAATTAAAATTTCTGAGGTTTTCCCTCATACCCAACAGATTAACAAGGTGACAAAAGGGAAAAAAATGGTAACTATTCACAAGATTGTGAAAAGGCAGAAACATTACTGCATTGTTGGTAATTTGTGAGTTGGTACAATAATCAGGGGAAACAATGTAGAATTATACTATGCAAATCACTAAACTGTATGTACCCTTTGATGCAGTGATAGCATTACTAACCATAAACTTGAAGGAGGTCAAAGATAGAAAGAATAGTCTCAAGCCTGCAAAAATATTTATAGCAACATCTTTATAGTAGCTAAGAACTTAAAAGTATGTGTCCATTAATTGAGGAATAGATGAACAAATTAAGGCATATAAATTCATGAAATATTATGCTATAAGAAATGATGAACATGAAGAATTCAGAAACTATGGAAACCCTGTATGAACTGATGCACAGTGTAGTAAGTAGAACCAGGAAGACAAAGTATATAAAGTGATATAAAGTATCTATGTGTGATATAGGCAGTGTATATAAAGGTAAAAAGTACTGAAACATTTGTAGGATGAATTCAATAAACCCCTCATAACTTCAGAGAACTGATAATGAATACCTCTCTCAGAGGAAAGATGGAGGGCTATAGGTATATATTTTCAAACATAATCAAGTGTTCATTTAAGTACTCTTCTATTATAAGGAAGGTTTCTATTCTGGAAAGGTGAAGACACTGAAAAGTGATGGTGATGTTTAAAAAGAGGGAGAATCAATTAAACATGAAAGAAAAAAGCACTCAACAGTAGGCTTGCTAAGTGGAAGTTGGCATTTATTCCCTATATGTTATAAATGGGGATGAAAAATTCAGATAATATTCTGAACTGGTGCTAATGAAAAGATACACTATTTGCACTTTTTCTTTACAGTTTGAGATGATCATGGTGGTGACATTCAATAAAGTAACATTTTGGTGAAAGAAGGTACATTTTTTTCTCTTACATTGGCTTGAACTATATGAAAAGGGACAAAACTTTTTGCTAAAACTAGGATTTCATATATTCGTGTCATGTTTGACCTCTGTAAGATAAGCAAGGCATTTAAATTACCACAGTCTATATCTGGCATAGGAAAGAAGCTCAGACACTAGAACTCAAAACAATACCAAAAATAACTATGTCCTTTCTTCTGTGTCTTAGAAAACAAAATGATTTGAAGAATTTCTTAGACTAGATTACAAAGACACTTGACTACACATAGAGACAGAGTTTGACTGTATTCTCTATTTTAATAAAAATTATCTATTTTGTCTGATAGGATTTGAAGTGACTGTTAAGGGAAATCTTCGCTGAGAACCTCTGAGAACTACAGGTTACACAAATAACTGAGTATCAGACATGTAGGATACTAAATATTAACCCTTTGACACCACAAATGAGTGAGCCACTATATTTTCAACTATCGATTCATTCATTGTCTTAATGAACAGGAGAAAAAAAAGTCTTAAGAATACAGAGAGGGAAAATAGCCAATAGGGTATAAGCTTTGGTAATTTTATAAAATGATTGAAATTTCCAAAATCTATGGAAGAAAAATATGGCCATAAATAAATTATGGTGAGCAAAAATGGCAAACAAGAGCACACCTTACTTAGATTTGCTTTTTGATTTCCATTAAAAGGTCCAGAAACATGATAAGCCTTAGGATTGTGAAAAATAGTAACAACAACAAACTAGTTTAGTTTGTAAATACCAGTTTGCTGTTAACTGTCATTCAATTTTTGTCATGGGGCTATTCAATAAGGTTGAAGCTCACACATTTCACTTTGGACCCTCCATTTGGCATAAACAGGAATTGGACAGTTGAAAGGCAATCAGTGTTTTTGTTCTTTAAACCAGCAGATTCCTCCCTGAAAATAGCACTGACTCATAAAAGCAGGCAAAGTTTTGAGTGTCAATCAGTATCTGACCAGGTGGCGTTTTAAGTATGGTGAACATACGTGCCAGATTTTCTGGGACAGTCCTGATTTCAAGAAA
>NW_020954557.1:3640491-3667360 GCF_900497805.2 Vombatus ursinus
TGCTTTTCACATTATCATTCTAGATCATATGTGAAATGCAAACCTATGATTTGTTCTTTTTTGAAGAAGGCATGATTTTTTAATAGTGTTCAAATACCTAGTGCAAAGCATACACCTTTCAGGACATAAATGACTACTTTGACATATGCAACCCAATGAAAATTATATGCATTATTTAAAGAATTCAGCAATATTTCCCGTTTTTACTATTACTAGCATGTCTGTGAAACTACTTTATGCTTAAGCAATGTTTAGAGCGTAAAACTATTTTATTTTATACATGCATCGAATTCCTTACATTATTAGAATTAAATAAGTTGTTCTAGTATGTCATTTTGGTTAGCCATCTGTAAAACCAGCATTGTTGATCAAGAGAGTTTCAATTTCTTAATCTCACAGTGTTTCCAAACAAATAATGAAATGAACTGGGGATGGGAAAAACATAGTAATTTCTGAAAACATGGCACACCATAATTTTGCCATTTTTCTGCAATAAGGATGGCAAATGATTCATGGGGTAAAATGAAATATTTCTCACTGTCATTTCAATAGATCTGAAATTTACAGCTTCTTAACTTCGACAGGAAAAACTCAGCATGCATAAAAATGAATTGCGAATCAATTAATGGTAGGAATGCAAAAACAAAACAAAAAAAAATGAATCTCATTGCTGTAGCGAGAGAACAATTCTAACCAACAGAGCAAATTAAGGAGAGGAATCGCTATTCTAAGGGAAATGGAAGATGGTGGCAGAGAAGGAACTGCTTGCTTCGCCCTTCAAGTTTGACTTAAAGTAAAAGGAGTAAAATCGGTGTGTGTGTCAGATACAGTGATCAAGCTAATTACATTTGCATCACATAGACAAACAGATGAAGGTAGCTTTGTAAAACCAGATTAAAGGTGCCATATTTAGTTAAAGAAATGGAGGGGGGGGAATCCAACATCAAGCTAAATATAACAGCACCAAAAAAATATATATTACTATGAAAAAGTGGCCCCCTACTCTAAAGGAAAATCTCCTTAAGTATATTTATCTTACAGCACCTATGCCCAAAGAAAGTCTACTATCCTCTTCCTGGCATCCATCCCCAAATGAAGGCTTAAATCAATAAACAAAAACAATATAAATTGTAGAAATCAATTTGAAAAGTTTTTAAAACCTTCTAGCTGTGCTATATTACCTAATTTATGAGGGCTGGGTTTTAAGAGTGAGGGTTTTTTCGTTTGTTTATTTTAAGGTAGCAGTTTTTGCTACCATATATAATTAGGTATATTGAGCACATATGCCCAATGGCTAAATCACCTTAGTTCCAAGCTTTTTCAAATATTTATATCAAGTACCAGGCTCTAAATGTACAAAACATTGATTATGGTTTTCATTCTTTATTTCTATTAACTTAAAAATTTGCAGGTATTAGTGAGGCAGGGTAAATACCTTAAATTTTACTGAAACTGTAGATTCAACTGGTTAGGATATAAAAACTCAACAGGTAAGAAGGAACTGGCAGGCAGGATTTGTCCTCTAATCTAGGGTCCTAAGATACAGGGCACTTCAATGCCAAGTGTTTCCTCATCTGTAAAAAGGGGATATAATAGGACCTACCTCCAAGAGTTGCTGTGAGGCCCAAGTGGGATAATAATTGTAAAGTGCTTAGCATACTGCCTGGCTGTATAAATGTTAGTTATTATTATATATACATATATATATATATATATATACACACATATACATATATATGTACACATATACATATGAAAAATTGAAGCTTTGTCCTGTTAATTCCCTTAAGGCAATATTTTACATAGCTCAAACAAATCAATTCTTATAGGCTAAGTAACTAAGGGATTGAAAAACTATACTGAGACTTAGGAAAAGTTCTACATACAAAATTCTCTGCTCTATTTAGTATCTGTGAGAACATCTCCGGAGTTATCAAAGCCCCCTTTATATCTTGCTGTCTGCATTTCTGTTCCTAAGTTAGGTCACTAATCAAGGGCCTAAAAAATAAAGGAAATTCACAAAAGCCTCATTAACTCTACTTAATAAAATAGAAATCCTTTCCTTGTGAGAGTACCATGGATTCTGCTGATTTTTCCAACTTTACCATATCATTAGCTGAATACTGGGACAGGTAAGATGTATTCAGTTTAGACACCAACTAAAAATACTGATGACAATGTTATATTTCCTATTCCTTTGAATATACTAAATTTTGGATTGTTTTTAAAAGGTAAGATCAACATATTCTGGCATATTTTAAATCTTCTAGGATTTGACACAAAAGCTCAGTGGAAAAAAACGTTTTCCACTGACAAGTTTCTTCCAGACATCGAACAGACTATCCTTTGTTACAAGCCTGTCTATAAGCTCATACTTCTAAGTGTTCTCACAACAATTTCATGGAATCTTCCGAAGAGCACATATGCACTTGAACACACAATGCTTTCATGCAGCAGGTCTAAACTATAAGTGCAGGAGATGTTCTCTTTTATATGTGTGAATTAAAAACCTATAAAATAATACAGGCATTCTAAAATTTGTGTTTAAACTGATAAGAGCTTTACTGATTTACTGACAATGAAAATATATAGCATTTTTTCCGTCAGAGCATTTATCAACACTTGGCATCCCTGCACTAACTTGACATGTAAGATGATCAAAATGGATTATGTAATCTTTCCCATTCATTTCTATTGATTTTAGTTATGATAAAATTCATCAGTGTGCATGGGAACGCTTAGTCAGAAAGGCTCTGGTTGACAAAAAACCCAACAGTGCTGTAATAGGCTGGATGTAATTTTAAAACAGGATTGCACAAATACAGAACTCATACCCCAAAGGCTTCAGCTACAAATTAATACAAATAATTCAGGCTATCTCATAAAAATTAAATCTGTCTAATGCAGAGATTTCACTTCTGATATAGCATTGCAAAATTCAGAGCTAGAAAAAATTAACAAGTAAATGTCATTCTAAAAATATAGTTTCTTAAAACATTTTTCAAACTTTTTTTTTAACTTCAGGACTAATCAAAGTTATTTCTGTGACTGCCAGGAACATCAAAATGCCAGTGAATGGACCATTTTAATCAGTTTTATTGATTCATGCTTTCAGTTCTTATTCAGTTAAAAACAAGGCACATTAAATACATCCTCTTATTGCTCTATAAATGCATGCAGCTCATTCTGTATATCAAAAGTAATAAATAATGGCAATAAAACACCAAGACAGTTATAAAAATGACAACCCAGCCTCAAACACAGTATTTAACAGTCCAATCTAGAACAATAACCTACATAATACATAAAAGTGCCACATGTAAAAACATGCAGTTTGTCTATCCAGGCCAGCACAGAGCTTGTAGCTGTCAGTATTTTGTTTCTGGTTTCACACATAATAAGGACAGTTCTCCCCTGGACCACCCATAGGACTGAAATAATGCAAAACAGTACAAAGATACAACTGCATTGGGTTTCACCATTATTACATTCATATGCCAACAGCTTTTTCTTAAATACATAAAATGTGGGATAATTAATTCAATGATCGATCCTTGCATTTTTTAACATCTCACAAATAAGAGTGCAATTTTTGCCATAGAACAAGATACAGCTAGCATTCCACATACCATGAGGAAAGGCCAAACAAAGCCAGAATTTAGCAGAATAAAGGAGCATGCAGTAGAAATCCCGAGGTTCCACTCAAGATACATTGATTGAAAGCAAGAAATGGTACATGGGGTATGTGGCAAACAACTATGGCCTATAAATTAGTCTTCTGTTATCACTATTGCTACAACTATAGTGGGGAAACTAATTTTAGCCATAGCCTATAAAGTGTTCACTACATACAGGATTTTTTTTTCAGCTGAACCTCTTTAAAAAGGATCTCAAAAGTCAGTTTGTGGGACTAACTGGAACAGGTTTCAGGAAGTACTTGATTTGTCCAAAAATTATTATCTGGTAAGCCCTCAAATGTTCATTTAGACATGACACAAAATACTTGTTTGCTTTATTCATAGTTAAAAAAAAAGTTTGGCACCAGCCAATTCCCAAAACAGGTGTCTGGATCTTGTGAAGAAATACAGGTTCAGAATCAGTAGACTTTAGGAGAAAACTGATACAAGACCTCACACACAGCTAAACATGCACAAGGCCTATTTAACAAATGCAGATCTGGCAAAAGGATCTGCAGGTTCCTAAGCAAAAGAAGTCAGTTTCCTACTGTATTAGGTTCAGGGAGATACAAGTCATCATTATCTTGATTTAACTAGAGGAAGAGAAAGAGAGGGAAACCAAACATACAATATTACAATATTTCATCCCAGAGGCACACACGCATAAAAAATATATTTTAAAAATAACTTTTCCGTCTGTTAGAGTTTACTTAGCTTTAGACAGAGAAATTCATAATGTTTTGAAAACAATGCTGAATTGCCCTATTTCAGCCATCATTTATTAAAAATATTGGCTGTAATTTTGAAAGAAAAGAATATCACAGTGACTTCTAGAAGTATCGCTACCTTGGTTTTGGTTTCATACTCCCTTGTGGCAAACACATGAACCTAAGCTCCTTGTGGGCAGGTTGTTTTCCATCTCTGTAGCCTTGTATAGTGCCATGCAAGTGGTAATCACTTAATAAATGTTTACAGAACATAAGTGGTCTTTTTAAAAATTCTATTTTGAGGCATACTACTATTTTTTGAATCTCACCATTCACAGTCTTAATGGTGACATAAATACTAAGAGAGAGGCATTAAGATCTGATCTTATGTTAACAGAAAAGACTGCTGTGCTGTGGTTTGTCAACTTGTGTGCCAGTTTTTTATAACTAAGATTTCCAATCATGGTAGTAAGAGCTGCCATCAAAGTGTGATATTTGCTTCTATATACAGAACCTGATCTTTGCAAAAGCTTCTGTGGGTTCAATTCACACTGGGAAGGGCCAAGGGACAAACTACCAGATGAAGGGAGCACAACTAGAACCAAGTAGCAGCAAAAATATTCCTAAACCGTCCTTACTTAAAATGTCAAGTTTTTTTTCTATAAGAGGACAAAAGGGAAAATACTTTTAAGGATTTAAAAAAAAACAATGCAACTCTGTGCTTGTGGTTAATATTTAGAATCAGAGCAAACTAAGATATTTTATTTCTACTCCCCCCCCCCATTTCTTTGCTAAGTGAGCAAAACCAGTGCAACAGGGATCAGTCTAAACCAATATTAGACAATATCACACACTCATAGGTAAGATCTAGGGCTTGAAACTTGTGCCTTTTTTTTTTAAACATGTGCTTGTAGAAATACATTTCTACCATTATAGTACTACTATAAGGAGATGGAAAATTTGGGCTCATCCTTGCTATATCCAAATGTGCCACTTCCATGCTAGTCTCAAAGCAAAGAAATCAAGGATCTTCCTGGCAACTTCAGCAGTCAAAGAAAACCAGCAGCCACTGAAAAAAAAATGAACTGCCGAGATGAAACTATCACTGTAAGATTCAGTAAATGTCAATGCTATCCTTATCTATACCTGTGATTTGGGAAGCTTTCAGTTTCTCTTTGTAACTTACTCCTGAAACCAGATCTAAACTTTTTTTAGTTTTGGCAGTCACACCTGAGATAGAAAATTGAACAATATTGTGAATGCGAGGCAGAGGGAACAAGGCAGAAGGAAGAAATCCTCAGAAACAGTATCATTTCCAAAGGGGTCATTCTGCATGCCCTTTCTTTTTCAAGAGTAAAGGCTATCTAAAAGTTTAATGAACACAGGTATGTGTCAGCAAATCTCTTCCAAGTTCTTCCTTGAATTTCTGCCAAAACATTCGGCTTTGAGAACTGAGAAAAGCATGTCTAGTCTATCAGGCCAGAAGTACAGTATTAGAATCTGCATGAAAAATAAAGGTAAACTGCCTCTCTTATAGGCTATGCTGAATGGCAAATATGTATCAAGGGCATACACAGAGATATCTTAGAGCTTTGGAATGTTTCCAGTGGTTAAAAAAAAAAAGCAGCTATACACATCCACTAGTTTGGAGAACTAAGAGTTGTTCCTAGTTGTTTCTAGCATAGTGCTTTGTTGCTGTTGTTTTTCCATGTTTGCTGGTTTTTGTTTTTGTTTTGTGAACTGTTCAGACTCACAATCCTCCACAACTCCTATCCACTGGAATGGGAGCTCTTGAACCCAGACTTTCTTCTGCAGTCTTCATGAGTACTGCTAGACGGCTTCCAGATACCATTCCTTTTTGAATAGCGCTCATCAGCTTAAAGAAAAAGCATTTGAGACGTTAAAACATACATATACACCTACACCACACACACACACACACACACACACACACACACACACACCCCACGGCCAGCTCATTCAATTCTGAACAGCACTTTAATAGTTACTAAAACTGTAAGCTGAGATAAATGAGGTCTCTATCAAAAACCATAGCAGGTGCTACAGACAGCAGAAGCAAAAAAAAAAAAAAAAGCTTCCATTTTGGTGAATTTCAAACAGGAAGGGAGGTAGATCATTTCGACAGAAACGTCTATCCAGTAAATCATCTGTCTTTGACAGCTAACCTTACTTGTTACTCCTCTATGTGTTCAAAGCACTTGAGTGTTTGAGAGTATCTTAAATCTTGGATTTTAAATTTCATTTGGAAAAATGTAAAGCAATACTAGAGATAGGATAAAGACAAAACAATCCACATATCAGTGACTCCATATTTAACAAGTGGAATGTGGGTGAATGATAGTGTACTTGACTCCTTCAATATTTCTAAAGTCAAATTCCTTAAAGACTTTTCAAAGTAATTTTCATTTAAGTCCTTGAACTGGACCCAAAGATCTACCTTAAAGAATTAATAAACTCCAGTGCTCAGATTTTAGTTAATTTTTTTTTATCCAATGGATAAAATCAGAATTAGTCTCAAAATTACACGCACTCAGCTGCAAAGGACATTTTCATGTAGAAAGCACTAGGCAATTATGTTGTATGTGTTTTTTTTTCCTTTTTCCTGCCCAAGACTTGCCAGTTTTTTTTTATGATTTGCTTTCCCTCTTTCTATCCTCCCCAATAACTTTTCTTTTTATTTCTTGATAGCTCTGGCCGTTAACCACACCTGAAATACAACTGACTACAGTGCTCTTTAATACATTTACACATTTTGGATTTCACATTTCATCCCTTTTATATATTAACAACTTCCAAGGATAGAAATGGACTATTCAGATCCTAACACCAAAGAGTGTTTCATAAGGCATTATTTCAAAGGTTTGGATTGTTAATTGCAACAGAGCCCCAAAATCCTGAGCCCCCAAGTTGTAGACTCATACATCTATGACTGTTCAAACAAAAGGATTGTCTAGAAATAGTCTTTCTAGTCAATAAGATTAAGATAAATCTAGGCTATATATCTTCAGAAAAAGGAAAGATTTTTAGCCTACTTCCACATCAAGCTAGAATCTACCCTATGTTAAAAAGAAAGAGTCACAGTAGGGGGTGGGGGTTAAAGGGTATAAGACAAACTTTGTTTTCAATCACTTGTGACCATTTTAGAGAAGACATCCCATGCTCATTATTTGGCACAAACCATTAAAACACTAGAAGAACCAGGTGTGTCAACTGACACACGAATTTTTAAATCTTTTTTTTATAATTTACTATAATTTATTTCAATTTCCCCTATCTGTTCAAATGCACTTTAAATACAAAGAATTATAAGTAAATATATAATTTTACTTGGAAATAAAACTTTTCATCCTACCCAGTATGTGCAAATGCATTGCATCAGCTGATATAGCTTGGTCTTCTGAGGTATTCTTTAATTGTGGTCCTTCTAGAGTTTTAACAGCTGAAGACATAAAAACAAATTCTTACATAAATAGCTTATTGCTTAGACTATTAGTCTACAAATTACTTAAACTCTATTGCAACAAATGATCATCTTGAGTGAAAGTTATCTTTTTAACTAGAGTCAATTTGAATATGGTGTCATATCTAAAATACTATCTTCTGTTATGATCCATTGTCAATTTTAAAAGCACTCAAATATCATTTTATATGGAGAAACTATTACAGGTTTCTATGGATCCAATAAGATATATTATCTTTAACTTTTAAAAAAAGGCTTTAAAGTACTTATAGCATTTGTATTTAGAATACAGATTTGTTTTCATGGATAATTGGAAAAGTTAAAGCCTGATCACCAAGAGATTCTATAATAAAACATGTAGAAAGAGCATCAATTTAGCATCAATTTTTTTCAACTATGCTCCATTCAAATTAACTCAAGTACTAAACACCACAACTCATGCCATCTATGATGTTGGATTTCTAAACAAAGCTTAGTGGGACTGGAGTTAGAAGACCTCTGTCCAAATTCTGACTCTGATGATTCATTCCCCATATCAATGAGGGCAAATTATTCAACCTCACGGAATGTTGGTATTCTCATCTGTAAAATGGGGTAGTGATTTTTGTGAAGGAAGCCCTCTGTGAGGCCCTCTTCAAGTACAATGTAAATATTAGTTTTTTCAACACTAAATTTTTTAAAAGGATTTTTAACATGGCAGAAAGTACGTGATTTTACTTGATGGAACATTTTCCAAAAATCTATAAAAATTTTTTTTAATTTTCCTGAAAATTACAAAGAAAAGGCATCATGTGGTTTCCATTTTAAAAGTCAAAATGATAGCCTGGATTTATTTTGAAGCCTGTTTTAGTTAAAGAACTAGGTTTTACAGGGATGAAACTCTTTTTTGTAATGCTGGACACAACCTGTGGAAATTTTTTACATTTAGATTCAACAATGCTCTTATCTGCAGCTCATCTCCAGAGAGACAATTACCATTTCCTTTGCCTTGATCTTGTTTGTTTAACTTGACACAGTGAAGAAAGGGCTGACATTGACCAAAATCCCCAGCATTAATTTACCTCATGTTCGGCATTCATCATTGCCATGATGCAACAAGAACCTGGCAGTCATTTGAAATACCTACCCAAGAAAGACTACAAAAACAAACCTAACCAGTAAGGAACAAATAAACTCTTCATAAGTAGAGTAAGGTAGATAGATACAAATACAGTGCTGGTCATCTTGCTTTATTTTATTTCCTTCTTTAGAGATATTTATGAGGATTAATGATCTTCATGCCCAGTTGCCTTATGGAGTGAAAATGTGAAGTTCCTATCATCAATTAATATATTAAAGAATTGGGACCCAAGTATGGAATTACAAAGAACATAAATATTTGAATTATATGTGATCATAGATAGGGCCTTGAAATTAAAACATACATTTTTTTTTCCCTTTGGGTTGCTTTTCAAGTTTCTTGAAGCATAAGTAATACCTAAAAGCCTACAACACAGTTTTGTTTCTTTTTGTTTTTTAAGTGCTAAATAATGCATATTTAAGATATTAAATGTATCTAAAGACATGTTGGGTCATCTGGTAAAGTTGGGCAATGGCTACTCTAAAAGGGATATTGATCTGTTCTTAAAAAAAAAAATATGGTCCTGGGTTAAGCCCTTAACCCTATTCAGAGCCATATTTAATCTAAATGGCCCAATATATTTGAGTGGTTTGTTCTTTTAATTATGAGAAACATGAATAACTAAGAAAAAAGAAAAAATGTTTTATATCACAGAGGCTCTTCATCAGCTCATATAGACTACTTGAGAAAGCTATGGACACTGATTTTTCTATATTCACAAATATAGATATAGGCAGATAGAAGGCTTTTTCTGATTTCTCCCTGAAACATTTCTAGTCTCCTCCTTCCTCAAGCCCTCAAAATGTTTCTGTATGTGTACATATGTATACACATATATGCTTGTGTGTGTGTGTGTGTGTGTGTGAGAGAGAGAGAAAAGAGATGGATGTGTATGAGTGGGCCTGCATACACAGGTACAGAGCATACTGTCGTGGATGAAAAGAAAGTCTTGAAGCCAGGAAGACCATGTTTAAGTCTCACTTCTGACTGAGTGACCCTGGCCAAATCACTTAACCCCTCAGGTATCTAGGCAATTCTCTAATACTATAAGCAGAAAAGAAGGTATTGATCCTCATTGGAAAGGGAGTTTCCTCACCAGGCAGTTTCCTAAACCAATCAAATCACAGGTCCAATCAAAACACACACACATGCACACACACACACATACACACACACACATACACACACACACACACAAATGCATTTCTGACTTTTAATCTACTTCATTTTTCAGTGGTAAAAGGCAATACCAACTATGTGTACTTAGTGGTCTATTTCTTAGAACAAGTTAAATAATGTGACCTTTCAGAGATAAGAAGATATTTTCAGGTTATTAATTTTTTTTGTCATTTGTCATTTAAAAAAAAAGAAACAGCCACAACTCACCTGCAAAAACTCATCGAGTTCAACCAATCCATTTTTATTCAAATCTACTTCATTGAGAATTTCATGTAGTGTATTCTGATTCATTTGAATATTGACACTCTAAATGAAAGAAAAGTAGAGGTAGAATTAATGAATCACAAATTCTAGCTTTCTATTATTTTAAAGATTCTAAAGTCCAAACAAAGAAAGTTACCTCTAGCACACGCTGAACATCAACTATGGTAATAAAGCCTTTTTGCTCTTTATCAAACATGTGAAATCTCTTTTTGTACCTGAAAAATAATGATCATTAATGGAAAACTTTGCTCATATTAGAAATCTTTTTTAAAATTCGGAGTGAAGGAAATTTAAAAGATGGTGAATGTACCTCTCAATATCAGCAGGCTGTAGGCTAATTTCAGAACAGGGCGTTAGCTGCTCTGACCGAGACTTGTAGCCCATTTCATAGTAAAGAAATCTTGTTGCACAATCAAGTTCCTCCTAAAACACAGATCAAATCCCCAAAGCTCTATCAATCCAATCAATCAACATGTATTTAATAAGCCCTTACAGTATGTGTGTGCCCAGCACCATACAAAGAACTGGAAGCACCAAAGACAAATGTGAAGTAATTCCTACTGTCAAGGAGAGGAAATTCCAAAGTCTAAGTTCTGTTTAAAAATTTCCCCTAAGTTGGGGCAGCTAGATGGCGCAGTGGATAGAGCTCAGGCCTTGGAGTCGGACCTGAATTCAAATCCGAACTCAGACACTTGACATTTACTAGCTATGTGACCCTAGGCAAGTCACTTAACCCTGATTGCCTCACCAAAAAGAAAGAACAAAAGAAAAAATTCCCCTAAAAAATAAAAGGAAGGAAGGAGTATTTCTTCATTGAATCCAAAATTATTTATCATATCTGGTGTCTGTTGGCATCTCAAATATAATGTTAGCAATGGTTTAAAGTGAGCAAGTACTTAATTGAGACGGTACAAACTACTCCAATGCTCATCATTTCACAAGGAGTGAAAATGATGTCACAATATGACGTGGGAATGCAGGAAATCTGGCGTTAGGACTTTGATGGAAGTATTGAAAAAAATAGGATCAAGGGATGGAATAGGATCTTTTCAGTTTCCATCTTATGAGTACATCCATCCATCAATAAATACTTATTGCTTCAGTATATGTGCAAAAAGCTGTACTAGTCAAATAACCAAATAAGTCCCCAGTGACATGATAACATCTAGTTACTTCTCAAAACTACATAGAAAGATGGGTATTCCTGTGCCTTCCCTAACATTCTACAATGTAGAAGGACTGTGGCTTATTGATTCACCACAAAGTTATGGGTGGAATGATCTGAATGTGCAGGAATAGAATGAGAGCCCTGAGATCTGGTTGTGAGGAGATGCTGATTCAATTTGTGCCAGGAATTCAGACTGTGGGAAGTGAGATGGAGGAAGAGAATTCTACGAACTAGACTGATCACATTCCACCCACTGGGAGGCAGTGGATTTATTTTGAATTCTCATTCCTTGGGAGTGTTGGAGGTAAGAGTTTGGGAAAGGATTAACAGATATTTTTCAGCACAAACTAGGTACAGAACTCGTACAAAGAAAACAAAAAGCTTAAATCTATCCTTCAAGCCCTTCTATTAGGCTTGGAATTCAAAAATACCTTTTCTCCCTTAATTTTAATGCCACCTTCTTTGTTAAGCCTTTCATGTGTTTCCTTTCTTTCCCTTCTCAGATTTCCCTTGGCCTGAATCTCTCCTTTGCTTGCACTTCTCCCTATCTTGTATTAAAATTATGTGTGCACACATATGCAGAAAATAGGCCCTTTTTTCTTGATGTCTAACAGTGCTTGGCACATAGTATGGGTTTAATAAATGTTTGTTGAATTTTATTTTGAATTTAATAATCAGAAGGATTGTGGCCCACTGTATACCATTCTGATCACATCATTCACCATATGTTGACTACTATGGTTACAAAGAGCTAGTATTAATTTATTCAACAAACATCGATTATGCATTCACTCTCTGCTAGGCACTCTATAAAGCATTTGGAATATAAAGACAAAAGAAAATAATTTTTGCCCTCAAGAAGTTTATATTTCTGAGGGTAAAGACATAAATACAGATAAATAAATGCAAACCATAGACAACATACACAAACCACATACAAAACAAATACAAAGGAGTAGAGGAGGATGCTAGCAACTGGAAGTTTGGCTTTCAATGCCAAATAGAAATTTATGTTTAATTCTAGAGATGAATGGAAACCAGTGAATCTTCATGAGTAGGGGGTTAATGGAGTTAGATCTGTTCTTCAGGAATATCAATCTGGCAGCTAAGTGGATCAGAAACTAGAGATGAGACAGACTAGAGGAAAGATCACATTAGAAGGATATTAGAACAGCTCAGATGTAAAACAGCTTGTTAGTAGAGGACTGGGTTTGGAATCAGGAAGACCTAGGTTCAAATCCTGCCTCAGAACCTTATTAATTGTGTGACCACAGTCAAGTCACTTATCCTCTATGAGCCTCAGTTTCTTCATATGTAAAATAAGATCCATTCCAATTTTAAATCTACCATCCCATGAAGACAAGGGGAAAGGAAGGGGGAAAGTTATTTATTAAATGCCTACTACATGCTAGCCACTATAGTAAGTGCTTTATAAATATTATTTTATCCTCAAAATAATTCTGTGAGGTAGGTGCTGTGATGATGCCCATTTTTCAGTTCAGAAAACTAAGGTAGACAGAGGCTAGACAACTTTCCCAGTCTCACACAGCTAGTAAGTTTATGAGACCAGAATTTAACTCAGCTCTTCTTGACTCCAGGTCCAGGGTTCTACCTAATTGTGATCCCATGCTGCTAGCCCCAGCTAGGATTGTTAGCCATGTGAGTAGAGAGACAAAAATATTGTGGAGGCAGAATTGAAGAGACTTAGCAACCAGCTGGCTACAGGGAATGAGAAAAAGTCATCCCTAAATGACTCAGATTTTGTAAACCTGAGTGACCAGAAAGCTGTTGGTGCCCCCCAAAAGAAATAAGGAAGTATAGATGAAGGGTCTAAAGTAAAAACAATGAGTTTGAGTCTGGACGTGGTGAATTTAAGTATTTACCTTTTCTATTGTTTCCTCTTAATGCAAATTAAGTCATCCCAATCATTTAGGGCTACAGCTAATGAGTTAGACCAAAACTTGCTCTTGGCCTTGTTTTACAGTGGTTTTATTTCCTGTATGCATGACAATGGCATCAAGGTAGATGAGTAAGTCTGCGCTTCTGAAAATTACTATGGTTGAAGCTAATTGAAATAGATGAAAATAAAGTAATAAAAAACTTTCCTACTGAGACACTATCCTTCTCAGATTCATCCCTAATAGTGATATGTAAGACCACTTCTTTATATCTAAGCCTTGGCTTAGAAAAAATTGGCTTTCTTTTGGCCTGAGGATAGAGGATCTAAAACGAGGCTTCACTGAATAAGCACTTGAAGGTCTGGGAATGGGGCCATCATTTCATATTGCTTGTTAAGAGAATCATCTATAAAAACATTTTTGCTACCAAAGGGGAAAAGGTAATTGGCAGAAAACAGGAGTTTGACTACATGGTACATTCTAAGAAGGTTTTCAATGAAAATGTATAAAGATCTAATGGAGAATGCTCTAACACCCACTAACACAACAGAGTAGCCAAGTGTTTTATCTGAGAGCCAATGTGCTTATTGGAGAGATGTGGTGGTAAAATTCTGTATTCAATACCTTTTTCTTTTCCTCACTCCAATTCAGTTCCCTTCCCATCAGTTCAACAATCTTAGGTAGAGCTTCCTCTGCAGCCTGGACATTCAGAAATGCAAGTCGAGTGCGGCGTGAAATCATATCTACTGCAGTGCATGCATATTCTTTGATTCCATATTTCACCTGTGTTTGACATTTTTTAAAGTTATTTTGTACCCAAAGGTTTAAAGGCAACTGGCCATGTACAAAAAAACCCCCACATAAACATGCATGTACATGAAAGATAAAAGTTTGGTTTTATACTGTTGGGTCACCTAGTTGGTTTAAGATGAGCAGTAACAGTGCCTATGACTTCACTCTTCCTGACAAACCACAGTTTGAAAAGTTGACTCCTTGGAAAAGGAGCAGCTTCGCTCTCAATATAACCTGGCATATATATGCAAATCTCCCCTGCCTCTCAATTGCCATCTTCTTATATGAGCAGAAAAGTGAGTACCCTCTGCTTATGCATAATATGAATACTATTTACTCAATTCTTTTTATTTGTTCTTTGGTCAGATACAGTAGAAAGAGCAACAAATCTCTGTCAGAAGGTAGGATTCAAATCCCAGTTCTATGAGATCTTAGTCCTCAGTTTCTTCACATGTAAAATAGAAGGTTTGGATGAAACACAGCTTCTGAGGTCCTGTTTAGCTCTAAATCTATGACCTATAATTCTTATCCTATCCAACCCTTATACTCCTATGATTTGTAGACTTCTTTAATTTAGTCTCCATAGTATTTCCTGTCTTGGATCGTAAATAACCAAATAGTAAGAATTTTGTGTGTGTGTGTGTGTATGTATGTATGTATACATATATATATATATGTGTGTGTGTGTGCATATATACACACACTTAATACATTCCTTATGATGACAATAAAATTAGCATATCAACAATAAAATACTGATTGAGCACATAGTTGCAAACAGTGCTGGGTGTTATGGGAGATACAAAAAGTATAAGATAATACTCCTGCCCTCAAGGAATTAATATTTATTTCGGGCAAACAATGTATAAACACATGAAAACTTTAAATAACAATTTAAAACATCATAAGAAATATCACAAGGTAGAATGTGAATGTCAAAAGGTGGTACAGATAAGTGCTAGGAGATCAGAAGAGCAAGAAATCACTATGAATTGAAGTGGTTTGGAAAAGCTTAATGTTAGCAGTGACTTAAGCTGGTCCTTGAAGGACAGAAAGAATTTTGTCAGTATCTTGTTATTGCTTTAATTCATATTACTACCCCTATCCTCCCAAATTTTAGAATTAAATGTAAAAGGTAACCACAAAGATGACAGTTGTATGGCCACTTATTTCAGATTCTGGCAGATGTTCAAGAAGACTAAACCTTAGAACCAGCAATGTCTTAATTTGAGGGAGGAGGAGAATCACAATAAAAGTGAGTGGAATTCATCACAGACACCAAGGGAAAATAGGTCATTGAGAAGCAGCCAACCTCATACCTCTGCTTCAATGTATGGGAATTCAGACACAAGCCGTACTCCAACAATGGGCCATCTTTTTCCAGTTACACTTGCTATTTTGGCTACCTCGAAGGCTTTGTCACCATAAGTAGAAGCAAGATGTTGAGCCACCTATAGAAAGGAAATCACATTAGGCAAAGACCTTGAATATCAGCACCTCCTAGGTAAAAAGAAAAAAACAAGCAAACAAAAAACATATGTAAGGACTTCTTGTCAAGTGTTCCCATGGCATGTAACAAATCGGTTTAGGAGAGTATTAGATTTTGATTGTGTAGGAGGACACTCCCTGAGCTCCGGATGCTTAGACTAGCACTAAAGCTAAGAAGCATGTATCACTGTTATCAGTGAGTAATGATACTTCAGCTTCAGTCTACCTCTAGGATCACATCTGAAGAATAGATTCAATTGGTCTTGAGAAGTAACAAACTTAGGATGCCATGCCAACTGTTCAAAAAAATAAACAGATAAAACAAAAGGGGAAAATATAGTCAGAAAATCTATTATGGAATTGATGCAGAAAGAATGCAGGTTATAAGGTGCCCTGAATAAAAGAGAGATTTATTCATTCATTCATTCTCTCTCTCTCTCTCTCTCTCTCTCTCTCTCTCTCTCTCTCTCTCTCTCTCTCTCTCATTAAAGCTTATTGGGTACCATAGTATCGTATTACTCATAAATGTGTACTCAGCAAATGTAACTATGCACAAGAAAGGGCACTCTCTGGCCGATTTTGTTCTTATCATTATCTATTTAAGCAAAGAGGAAGATGAAAAGCAATAAACACATACCTCACTTTCAAGTCCATAATCCTGAACCAGTCTAATGTACAGAGTAGGGCTCCAATCCTTACCACCTTGCAGATAAAGGCCAGTTGTTCTACTTGGCCCAACTTTAAAATTGTGATTTTTGACAGCAGTATCTACAGTATCTTCCGCCATAGAACGGTAAGTTGTCCATTTTCCACCTAAAAACAACATGTATAAGCAAATAAGTCACCAGATTTTGATTTTTTTAAAATTAACCAGTTATTAATTTCATTAGTAATAAAGTGATTCATTTGGTCATGGTTTAGATAGCAATACAACATAATAGCATTAATTCAGATCGCAATAATGGCAACAATTCAGACATTCTTAATGGCATTCATTCAGATCCCACAAGGTAGGAATCTTTTCACTGGAGACCATCATCTGAGCTTCAAGAAACACCAGTTCAATTTCCCATACCTGCTATAGTAATAAGGCCACTCTCACTGGTATCAACAACATGATTTCGAGAGATTGACTGGGTGTCTTTAGACTTCGGATCTGTCACCAGGGGCCGAATTCCACTCCAAGCTGCTAGGACATCTCCTCTTCTCACTGTGGAGAATAAAAATAAAGGCTGAGGGTGGTAATTCATTAGTGCGTCAAGAAAACTCCAGAAATTTTTAAACAGTAGGATGAAGTTACAATCAACAGAAACAGAAGGAAAATAATGTGGACTCAGAAAGGGGAAATAGCTTTAAATATAAGATGGAAATGATTGGCCAGGTGCCAAGTTGGATGGAGAAACAATCTAGAGGTAATAATGAATATGAATTAAAGTAATGATCCTATTAATGCTCAAATGTATTAGCCTGAGCAAAATTATCATTAAAAAAAAAAAGTCTGGCACTTGAGGAAATGCTGATGGGGATCAGATAATAATCAAGAGAAACTAGCTATCAACATCCCACCAGGTAGAGGTACCTGGTAGAAGGAACTGCCCCCCAAAGTACTCCTGAAATTCAAGAACCCCATAACTCATTAAGGACCTTTCTCTTTCCTACTCCTTTTCCTATTTCCTATGAAAGAAAACAAAGTTCCTTTAAAATTTTATTTAACCAGACAAATATAGGGACTGTAGAATTTTTTACCATTTAACAGTTTTTCTTCCTATGAGAATCCTTTCAATATTTTTTCCAAGTCAAGAAGCATTTATTAAGTGCCTACTATGCGCCAGGCACTATTCTTTCTTGTTACTTCTCCTTTCCTACTGCTGCTACCACCTTTATGTTAACTCCTTCCATTTCATGTTTGAGGAATATAGTTTTTAGGGGAAAAGTTTTTTTGAATAGATACCTGTATCCTTTAAGAACATGGCACTGTCTAAATATAATGTATATTTGCATAGATGATCAAAATTTTGTAAAGCACTTCTCTCAAATAACCCTGAGAGGTAAGCAGTACAAGTATGATTTCACGGATGAGAACATTTCATGGATGAGAACACTGGCTCAGGGAGGTAACTTCACCTGCCAAATGTCACCTAGCTAGGGTCAGAGGTCAAAATCATGTGTCTATTGAACTGCAGGCTCACAGATTTGGAGACAGAAATGACCATAGAGGTGATCTAGTTCAATATGCCTCATTTTACAAAAGAGGAAACTGAAGCCCAGAGAGGTTAGTGACTGACCCAAGGTCACATATGTAAAAGGAACAGGGCCAGTATTTGAACTCCAATTCCAACGCTCTTTCCATTAAACTGTAATGACTCTCCAAGTTTAATATTCCTTCCATCACACCATGTGGCCTCTCTGTATGAACTTTCTCCATCATAACAACTGTTTTACCTTAATCTTTTTTGAGATGGTCCCATTTCCACTGGCTCTCTTCTCCTCACTTCTGGTCCCATTCTCTCATTTGCTACTCCTTTCCCTTTGGGGTTTTGCTTATTACTATTATTATCCTTTTTCTCTCCTGCTTTTATCTGGATATATAATCCCTTCCACACATTTTTCCTTCTTAATCAAGCAGATTCCTCTTTGTCTTCCCCTTCATATAGTCCAGTTCATTAGTTTTTAAATTTTCATTTTTACACCCTTTCTCAAAAAGGATTTCTCCCACTCTATTCATTATTGCATCTTCCTTCTATCTACTCTAGACTGTCATTCTCTGATTCATGACCCCTATAACCATCTGATCTCTCTTTTCTTTGTATTCCTCATCCAATCACAGCTTATATTCTAGGCCAAGGGTGGGGAACCTGCAGCCTAGAGACCACATGTGGCCCTCTAGGTCTTCAAGTGTGGCCCTTTGCCTGAATCCAAATGTCACAGAACAAATTTCTCCCCTACTCACTCCCCACTTGCATGTACCCTCCCAGGCTGTAATGTAGTTCCACATAACAAACCCTGATTCAGGTGTCACCAGGTTCTGCTCATAATGCTCCATTCCTGTCACCTCCACCAGATTTCTGCCTTCACTCCTATCTCTTTGTTTATTTATTTAGACAAAAGTTTCTTACTAGTCTTTCTGCTATCATTCTGTTACAGCTGCTGCCTGCATTTATTCACTCCTCTTATATTTGTTGTTTGGGGTATTCAAGAACCAATAACCTCATCAGTTCTGGTTTTATTTCTTTTTGGAAAAGTTCTAAAAATGTTTCAAGTGTCTATTATTGAACATCCATCTTTTTTTCAGAAGTCATCCTGGGCTGCATACTGAACCCCACTGTACTTCAGAACACATTCACTCTTATGTTTTCTGGTAGGTACAGAATAGTCGAAGTTTATGAATTTCCTTTTTTAATTTTTATTTGAAGGTCTTTTTCCTCATTGCTTGCAGAACTTGTTTCTAAATTGAATTGTTAAATTTAATTATTATGTGTCTTGGAGTTTGCCACCTTGTTTTTTTTTTCTGGAGGTGATCTGTGAATTCTTTCAATTAATATTTAATTTTCTGTGTTCAGAAGTCCTGAGTGGTTTTCTTCTATTATATCTTGCACTAATGGTGTTAAGGTTCTTTGTCCTGTCATGCACTTCTGGGAGACCTATAATCCTTAGATTATTCTCAACATATCCTGTCTTCAAGATCAGTATGTTTTGCTTGCATAATGGGTATATTTTCTTTTGATGTTATTGATTTTTTGCTTCTTGTTTTCTAGATTGGCCTTCACTTCTATATACTTGTATTCCCATTCTATTGTTCTCCTTTTTGTTTCTTTGGTGAGTCTTGCCATCACAGATTCCAATTTTTCAATTCTGCCTGTTATTTTTGCTGTGCAGGACATAAACTCTGCTCTCTTAATTCTCTTTTTTCTTTTTAACCACTCAGGAATGCTGTGTTATGATTCCGTGTTCTCTCATTCCACAGGATCTTCTGTTTCATTAAATGGTGGATCATTTCCCTTCATTTTGCAGTATTAGGCATTGAGGCCTAAATATGTTCACGAGATGTGGAGGTCTTTTTTCCTTCTGCTGTTCACATTTTCCTTATTGATTTATCTGCTTATGTTCAAGGTCTTTGCATTTTCTTCTTCCTGAGATCTTTGGTAATTTCTGTTTTTTCCCGCTCATTTTCCCCCATTCATTCTGATGGTGGTTTCCTTAGGGACTCGATCTAAAAGCATCTCAGCATCCTCCCATATTGGACAATTTACCATTCACCAGCCTTGTCTTTGCCTCCAGTGACTTTTGGGTAGGTCAGCACTGGCCCCAGTTGGATTCTGTGTTCCTTCCCTCAGTCTTGAGAGAGTGCTGTACACCCCCCACACACACACACATAAACGGTGTCCTGTCCTGCTGACTTGTCTCACTCTCTTTGTTTCTTAGTTCTCTGACGTGGCACCAGCAGACAGCTGCTGATGGTGATGCAAGTTCTCTACCCTGGCACAGGCAGTTCAGAGCTTTGCCAACATCGGTGCTATGCAGCTGGCCACTCCAAGCAGTCTTTTGATACAGAAGGGCTGAGGCCCCACTGACTATCTGTTGCAGCCTTAGCAAATTTCCATAGCCTAGAGCCAGATTCTCTGTAGTAATGGAAAGAGGGAGTGGGGAGCCTAAGTGTAGGGGCTAAGTTTTGTTATAAGCCTATGCTGGGTTCAGGAGGTAGGGGAGAAGTACTCAGTGAGCTCAGAGTCAGTGAGCATCAGTTCATGGGTTTTAGGTTTTGTTTTTTAACCTTCTCTTAGATTCTGGGTATCCTAGTACATGGAGACAGATGGAGTTGTCTTGTCATTGTCTCATAATTTCTGCGTTAGGGGTTTTGAGGTCATACAGATAAGAGGAAATGTCTAGTCCTCCATCTTGTTGCTCACTTGACCCAGAAGTAATACTTTTGTTTAAAAAAAAAAACCCACTATACTACTTATTAGTGATTTAACCTTAGAGTGTCTGTCTCCTTATTTTAATAGGGTGCAGAAAAAGTAGAATAGACCTAGAAGCACATATTTGTATTTATTCACTTTATATTTATGATGTACATATTTATATATGTACTTATTGTTTCTTCCAATAGAACTTAAGTTCCTTGCAAGTAGGAATTGTTTTATTCACGTATTCAGTACAGTACCTGGCACATTTTGATGTTCAGTCATTTCTTACTCTTTGTGACCCCATTTGTGGTTTTCTTGGCAATGACATTGGAGTGGTTTGCCATTTCCTTCTCATTTCACAGATGAGGAAACTGAGGTAAACAGGGTTAAGTGACTTGCTCAAGGTCACACTGCTAATTAAGTGTCTAAGCCAGATGTGAACTCCCGAACATACTGGAGTATGTCCAAAACATACTCCAGGACTGGCATTCTATTCACTGTACTATCTAGATGCCTGCCTGGCACACAATAAGAGCTTAATAAATATTGATTGATTACTTGTATCCTCAAGGCCTAGCACAGTGTCTGCAACGTTGGAGGTGCTTAATAAATGTTTGCTGATTGATTGAAACTGATAAGTATGAGAAATGGTTATAATTGTGAAGACTTAAGATTAGAAAATAGCCTCAATTAAATGGTCCTAAATACCATAAATCCTTATTGACATCAGAGGGCTACCTAATGGATTTCAAAACTCAGATTAAAAAAAAATTACAATAGTGAAGTTGATAATCTGTTCCTCTACAGCTAAGATCTAGAAAATAATGTTACATATTTCAAGTAGAGGTAGTTAGATTAGACAGATGGGAGAACCTTTCTACTTAAGGGGATGCGAGATACTGAAATTCCATGATGCAGAATTTCCTTTGTGAGGTATCTTAAGACTAGTAGAATATTTTAACTACAACCAGGAGAAAATATGCAGAGAATGTTTTGGGTGATATCTTTAGTTTACTTGGAGAGTCAAAACTATGATGAGGTGTTTTTGGTTTTGTTTGGTTTTTTGGGGGGGATGGAGGTAGGAGTGAGGAAAAAACCTGCAGTAAATAGTACTCTGGTATTTTCCATGTCTATGAATTTCTATCACTGTTCAAATTTGTAAAAGGAAATAAGGTACCACTGATGCACTGGAGAGACCTGGGCAAGAGAGAGGAGATGGGAAGAATGAGAAAGAAAAAGAGAGCTCAATCCTCTGAAAAGAAAGTACTCAAAACCACACAAACATACATAGAAAAACTGTATTTATGTTTAGTATATACATACTTATTGTAGATTCAGTCATTTTTCAGTCTTTATAACCCCATTTGAGGTTTTCTTGGCAAAGATATTGGAATGGTTTGTCATTTCCTTCCCCAGTTCATTTTATAGATAAGGAAACTGAGGCAAACAGGATTAAGTGACTTGCCCAGAATCACACAGCAGTTAATGTCTGAGGCCAGATCTGAACTCAGGAAGATGAGTGTTCCTGATTCCAGGCCCAGCACTCTATCCAGTGAGCCATCTAGTTGCCTCTAGTATACATACATATATATATATATATATATATATATATATATACACACACACACACACACATGTTATATATACACACACATGTTATATGTATATACACACATACATATATAGTGTATATATATATATATATGTATATACATGTACAACAGTGTGTGTGTGTGTGTGTGTACACACCCTCTCTTTTTTTCCCTCCTAACCAAATCAATGGAACTCTGGTAAGGAAAACCTGTTGGTACTCACCCCAATGAGCAACTCTTTTGCGGAAGGACTAAAGGTCAGCATGAAATTCCCAAAGGCTGTGTTCTATTCCTAGATCCTCCACTCTCCTAAGTCACTTCTCGGGCATTTGTTTGTTTTCATTTAATTTTTTTTAATCAACAACAATGTATCATTCTCTCTCTTCTACTTCTCCTACTTTCCCTACCTCCAATGAAAAAAAAAAGAGAAAAACAAAACCCTTTTAACTAATAAACATAGTTAAGCAAAATGAGTTCTCACACTGGTCGTGTCCAAAAGTCCAAAAATGAATCTCCCATTCTGCAATTTGTGTCCATCATCTCCCTATCAGGAGGTAGAAGAGTGCTTGCTTCACTGGTGTTCTCTGGAATCATGGTTGGCCATTGTAGTGCTCAGAGTTCTTAAAGTCTTTCAAAGTTGTTTCTCTTTAACAATATTGTTATCACCATACAAATTGTTCTCCAGGTCGTGCTCCTTTTACTCTGCATTAATGCCCACCTTTCCAGACCAATGTTGTGTTACATCTAGCTATTATACACCTCAACTAAAATAAACTACTCTCTTGGCCCCTGTACACACTTTATACCTTTCTGACTCTGTATAGAATCATGTAGTTAATATCAAGGGTATGATTCATACTTTCCCTCTCCTTCTGCCTATCAAACTCTAACCTACACTTTCAAGCCCAGCTCAAATGTCACCTCTTCCAGGAAGTCTTCTCTTCCCCTACTCCTAGCCCCTGGACATCACCAAGACCATCCCCTGCAGACCTCAAATAACATTCTATTCTCTACCTCTCTAAAGCAAATAGATACCATAGTTATCTATGGATGTGTCTTATTCCCCTCTTAGTCTTTAAGCTTAATGAGGACAGGGACTGTTTTATAAAGACATTATCTTCCCCTAGGACCTATCACATTGTGGGTGTTTGGTATTTACTGAATTGAATCTATCAATATTTAGCAACGCACCTCTCATATATTAGGGAATTAATTTTTTCCAGTCAAACTGAACTGATGGTCAAGTCATGGTACTTTGTACAGTCTTCAAAAAATGTTGGAAGAACTTAACAAAAGGTAAGAATATTCAACTTTTTCAATCATCAGTGCTACAAAATCATTTTCTTTTAGTTATTCTCACCTTCCCCATCAGAAAATTAAATTCTACCTCTTCCTGGTGGTTGTTGCTGTTGTTTCTAATTCTGTGACATTAACATAGCTAGGAGACTCAGATTTAAAATTAAAAGTTAGATCTATTAGGCAAAGATATGAATTTTAATGCCTAAAATAGATAATATGTTTATCCTACCAAGAGATAAAAATATAATTTTAAAAAAACATATGTTTTACGTAAATAGAAATATTGAGTCAAATACTATATACATTGCACATCTGATTGGACAGAGTTCTGGGTTTGGCAGAGATTTAGGAAGATCTGACTTCAGATCCTGCCTCCAACAGCTGATAGTTGTGTGGGCAAATTGCTTAGCCTCCCTCAGCCTCAGTTTCCACATCTGTAAAATGGGGATAAAATAACTATAGGATTTCCCTTACAGGGTGAAATAATTATGTAAAGGGCTTTATAAACCTCTAAGTGATGCATAAACATGTTGCTGTTATCATTACTATTTTCATTACCTTATTTAATCAACAGCACAGAAATCACACTTCTAAAACATTCGATAAAATGCTCTGGGTTTACAATCGGAGACTGCATGCTGCTGGTAGAATTTTAACTCAACTGAATTGAGTTCTTAGTGCCACTTCAATTATATTAACACAGTGTTGAGATTGAATTTATTTATAAAATAAAGAACGTCTGCATGCCAAGTTAAGGAAAATATCAAAATTAAATACTTAAAATATAAAGTAGCCTATAGGGTACTTCATCTTAATTGGCTGCAGTCTCTGTTGCCGGTTTAAAGAGAAGTCTTCAGTAACATCTGAAGGCTCAAGCCAATGCCATACATATACATGAGTCCAAGGCTTCCTACTGAAGATGTTATCTGGGAAATGGTTTTAACTGATATAACTTTGCTTAGAAGCAAATCTGATCACAACTAAAGACCACTAACCACACAGGTACCAATGCTCCAGTGAACAGGTGATCTCAGGGACGTGGGAACTTTTAATACTGCAAATCAGAACAGATTCATTGCTGTCCATCCTGGCTCTCTCCTACCCTTCCTAAGTCTTCTTAGATCTTAGATTCCTCTCCTCTACCAACATGAACTTCTAAGGATAAAAAAAGTGCTTATGGAGAACTAAATGCAAATTGCTGGATTTGAAATCAAGAAGACCCAGTTTCAAATCCTGCCCATGAAACTAACTAGCTGTGTACCAAGGGCAGGTCACTTAATGTCTATGAAATTCTTTTTATTGGCAGAATGGGAGTGATGATAACTGTAGCAACTACCTCAAAGGAATTGGGAGGATCCATTGTGCTTTGCAAACAAACACTCAACTGCATTAGTACCTTAGTAATGTCAAAATAGTGCTAAACTTGGAGCCAGAAGACCTGCATTCAGTTTCTGTTTCTACATTAAAAATGGGAGTTAGAGAGGCATGTAGGGTCATCTAGATCTGTGATTTAATTGATATTGGAAAGCTGTGGTAAGGAAACTCCTATTGATGCAGCCTAGCTACTGTTGTGCCAGTTATATCCTTAAAAGAGTTTATTGGGGTACTGAGATGTTGGGACCACAATAGGGTCACATTCATCCCGTGTCAGAGGCATGACATCTGTTAACTGTACAATCACAGGCAATCATTCACCTCTCACAACCTATTTTCCCATCTGTAAAATGGAAATAATGATTCTTGCATTAATACATAGGATTATTATAAGGAAAGTACTTTTGTGAACCTTATAAACCTTGCTCTCACCTATGTATTTGACAATCCAGTAACAAGTCCTCCTGACTTTTCCTTGAACAAGACACTCCATCACTCAACTCTGGACATTTTCACTGGATGTTTCCCATGCATGAGTTGCTTTTCCTCCTCATCTCTGCCTCTTGGTTTCCCTGGCTTAAAGTCACAGCTAAAATCCCATATTCTGTGAGAAGCTTTTTCTGATTCTTGATAATGCTAGTGCTTCCTTTTATTAATTCTGTGTGGGTCTGTCTGTCTGTATGTGTGTATGTATGTGTATGTGTGTGTGTTTTTGTATGTAGAAAGATGGATATAGACATAGTTTATACAGGATCTTGTTGCCATCCCCCCAATTAGAATGTGAGCTCCTTGAGATTAGGGACTGTCTTTTGCCTTGCTTTCTATTCCTAATGCTTAGCACAATGCTTTGTACCTAGTAGGCATTTAATAAATGTTCACTGATTGGTTCGGAGCTCAGGTCTCCCACAACTGGTAGACCTCAATTCCTCTGGGATGGTTTGGATAACTTCTTCACAAAAAGGACTTGGGAGACTAAGGAGTGGTATTATTGGGAGACACCTTACTTTCTAATAGCATAGGACAGGTGAAACTGTTGCTGAATAATAACAGTAGATGTGTATCAACTTGGAAAAAGGGATCCCCTAGCTGACTTGGTGGTAGGTCTCTGAATGAGGGTGATGAAGAGTCCTGAATTAGCCCCTGTGTTAAAAGAAGGCAGCCCCTCCATGGAGGTCTCTAAGAAGGAAAAGCTTTTGTATCATTCCCCTGATGTTGCTCTTAAAGATGAGGAAACTGAGGCCCAGATGGATGAAGAGACTTACCCAAAGTCACATTGATTCACAGTGAATAGGATGCTTCTTTGTATACTCCACAGTTGTTGATATGGTGCCTTGAACCAAGTAAAAATCAATAAATATTTGCCAAAGGAATGTTGACTCATGAGTGATTTGCGCTTTGGCCTCATTTTCTGCCTGGGTGTCCCTTAACCCAATGGCATATATTTGCAAGTTAGCTGGGAGAGACAGTGTAGAGAATGTTGCAATTGGAGTCAGAAATGACCTTGGTTCAGATATTCCTTCTGACACTTTAACCAAGTCATTTGATCTCTCTGAGACCTAGTTTCTTCATCGGTAAAATGAAAGTGATGATGACAACCTACAGAATTTAGCATTCCCCTTTCCAAGGATCTAATAAAGTAAATCATCTTGAGCAAGATTCTCTAAGCAACAGATGGGAATCTGCAACAAGATAATGTTGTACAATAGAAAGAGCATGGAAATGGAACAAAGCAAAGCAAAGAGTTCCAGAGACAAACGTCCTAAATTCAAATCCCCTGAACACTTACTACATGTGTGACCTTGGGAAAATCATGTAGGCTCTGTTTCCTTATTTATAAAATGAGGGAGTTAGATTAAATGGCCTCTGCGGTCCCTTCCAGATATATATATATATATATATATATATATATATATATATATATATATA
>NW_020954557.1:3667370-3675087 GCF_900497805.2 Vombatus ursinus
TATATATATATATATATATATATATATATATATATATATATATATATCTGTAATCATAAGTAAACAGCTAACTAAAGAGAGGGCTGGGTGCCATAGTGGATAGAGTGCTGGATTTAGGAAGATCAGAGTTCACATCCTACCTCATACAATTACTAGCTGTGTGATCTAAGCAAATCACTTAATCTCCATCTGCCTCAATTTCTTCATCTATAAAACAGAGATAAAAATAGCACCTGGTTGTTGTGATTATCAAATAAGATAATATTTTAACATTCTTTGCAAATCTTAAAACACTATATATAAGTAATGCTAGCTGTTATCGTTACTATTATGATCATTGCAACATGACTCAGAGCCTCAAAGATTAATTTTTCTTTCTCAAATTGTCATTCAAACTAGAAACCCAAACAAGTTTGTTTTAAATAAGTATTTAACATTGTCTGCAAGATAAAGTCTTTGGTAGCACTAGTTAAAACACCAACTTCACTAAGTTATTTCCTAAATCTTCACAAACTTGTAAGACCTTGCACCAGGCAGAATACCACATCCCCCAAGTGTTCAGTAAATGTGAGACTCCAAGGCATTTAAAGTATTTTCTGCACTCTGCCACAGCATCCTTTGTCATCAAAAACCAAAGAGAGACTGAGCTTATGTGGCCAGAGAAGGAATGTCAGGGCTCTAGTGAACTTTATATAAGGTTTCTGGTGGTTGTATATTTATATGATGGGGCCATTCTCTATTCATAAATACCCTGTATCCAACATTAATAGAAACTTTGTAAAAAAAAATAAGGAAAATAAAAATACCATTAGAGTTAGAGCAATGAGTAAAACAAATCATCATTAGCAAGTATCTTGTATGGTTTATTCACATGGCACTAAATTGACTTTTTTTAAAGAGCCAGTTCCATAGATGCTATAAGCAACCTATAGTCCAGCACCTCTCAGATAATGTACAGCCTGATATGAGTTCATGGAAATAGTAAAGGCAAAATTGGAAAATTAATTTTTCATCTACTAGCAGGTACGTGAATTATTTTCTAATTCCTTACAATATAAACATCCTACCTGCCTTTAGAAAACTTTTTCCATGTCATTTTTTAAAAATGGAACACAATTTTTTATTTATAATTATTATCATTCCTTCCAAACTTGCAAGTACACCCATTGTATTTTCTATTAAAGTTCATGGTAGAAAATAACACACAACATTTAGGTTAAGAAAACTATATAGCTCTGTTTCATCTTGGGCCATTTGCAAGTATGTTTTTTTGGATACTGCTTTCTTGTGTTAGCTACTTAAAAAAAAATCAGTGCAAATATCTAAATGAATGGGGGGGAGGGGAGAGAAGTGTCAGAAATCAATACTTCTCTAGCAGCATGTTTAACCTGCCGAAATGAAGTGTTAATCACAGAAATAAGATACCATATTACATTTATAAACTAATGAAACTAGAAAAAGCAAAGCGTGTGACACGATAATTAAACTGCTGGAACACATCCAAGCCTGTGTGTAAGTTGATAACCCTGGTGCCGTCTCTGGCAGTTAAAAAGCAGGTCTGCAATGAGGTGATACGGCCAGCTTCGTTGTTAATTGAATAACAGGCCATCTATAAACACTACTAATTGCACATGTGAAAACCTGTGTATAACTAGTGGAACTGCCTTCAGAAGCACTCAGGGAAAAAAACTACTTGGGTGGAAGAAACTGCAAATATTCTGTCTCCCTTAATTCTTCTAAGTCATAGTTTAGGCTGGCCACCACATCCATTTTATTAACCTCTCTACAACAGACTTAATGATACATTTTTTCTCAATATTATTTTTCTTCTTAACTCAATACAAAGAACAGAACTATCAATTTCCCATTTCAGGAAAGAACAAACAAGTAATCTAGAAATTTCAGCCTGTGAATGGAAAGCTTTCTAAATTGCAAAAGAAGACATGATCTTATTCCCAACAGGCAAAATGCTTTTCGGATTTATTCTGATGCATTTTGCAGCAGATGAACAGCATGGAGTGTGAAGATTTGACAGTTTTTTTTTCTTCTTCTTCTTTAGCATTATAGCCATTTGAGGAGGCTCAGAAACTTTTCTGAAAATTTTATTTATTTATTAATTTAATAAATTCCTTTTTAAATGACTTGATTTCACTTCTGATGAATGAGAACTATTTTCAAAATATTTCAAACCATGCTCTTAACCAATCATTTTGTTTAATCTGTAGGGGAGACTAGTTGGCCCAAGGGAGTAGTTATGGGATGTGGAACCTCTTCTAGGTTAACAGTTTAAATCTAAATCAGGTCAGTTGACACCAAAGGTCATTGCCATTCCCCAGATGCTGAGGAGGTTCTGTGAAATGAATGGATGAACTCAATCCAGTTCCTACCTGACAGGCATACACATCATAAACCCACATAACACCAGTGAGAAATGTATTTGGTATAGCGCCTAGCACATTATTTGAAACTCAAATACTAAAACATGTAGATGAAACAGAAATAAGTCAACTGACTGAAGGATGAAATTCAAGGCTTCTATTCTTTTTCAAACCCCTTTAAGCTTTGAAAAGCATGATTCTTTCAGAGACCAATAAAATTTCTTTAGAAAAATATGAATCTTAAAAATATAAACAAAAAAAAGAAAAAGAAAAATATGAATCTTAATGCCATGGTTCACTACTAACAGAAAGAAGATATTGTCCAATCTTGCAAACTACTACTCTCATTTTTAGTATTATTTTAATATGCCCCCCAAATAAATCTTATGCTCTCATCAATATAGAACAGAAGGATAGAAAATGTTTTAAAAAGTGATTAATGAGACAGTTAAAGAAAAAAATACAACAAAAATGCATAGTATAACTTCAACAAGGTAGTTTTAAAAATGTCCTGTTTGAAAGTTTCCATGACTCGTGAACTTTTCTGGGTATTTCAGTAGGTTGTTGTCCTTGTTGTTATTATTACTTTCCTTAGTTATATACTGGTATTCAAAATGTATATTGTTCTATTGGTTCTGCTTTCTTTCTTCCATCTGTGTCACGCCCATTTTATTCTTCTGACCCCATTTGGAATTATCTTGGCAATGATACTGGAATGGTTTGCCACTTCCTTCTCCAGCTCACTTTACAGATAAGGAAGTGCCGCAAATGAGGATAAGTGACTTGCCCACAGTCACACAGCTACTAAGTGTCTGAGGCCACATTTCAATTCCGGAAGATGATATCCACTGTGCCACCTAGTTGCCTTGTCACCTCCATCCAAGTCCTCCATTTCTTTAAATTCTTCTTCTTCACTATTTATTATGGCAAAATGATATTCTAGTACATTCATAAGCCATATTTTTTCTGCCACTCCCCAGTTGATAAGGATGATTTGATTTCATAGGTTTGTTTTTTGTGTTTTTTTATTTTTGTTTTTATTATTAAGTATAGTTTTCCACTAATTTTTTTTAGTAGATCTTGCTGCTATATAACCTCCAATGGAATCCTAATAGTGGGACCACTAGATCAAAGGGTATAAATGTTCCTGCAACTTTTATTATGCAATTCCAAATTGTTTTTCAAAAAAAATGGAACCAATTCACAGTTCCACCAGCAGTGTTTAGTGTGTATGTTTTTCAGCAGCACAATGGTACCAAATATCATCTCTCATTATCTTTGTCAATTTGATGGCTTTCTCAGGGATTTATTAATTTTTATATCTCTGGTTATTAATTTGAATTTTTTTCACATGTTCATTGACAATATGAATTTATTTTTCCAAGACCTGTCTGTTCATGCCCTCTGACCACTTAGAGCAGGGTTCTTAATTTTTGTGTGTATGTTGTGGACATCTGTGGCAGTCTGGTGAATCAAAAGAACCTCTCCTCAGAATTATTTTTCAATAATTGAAAAAGAATGCTAAATTTCAGTTAGATGTTAATGATAATAAATATGTGATTTTTACCCATTCCAAGTCACAGACCCTCCCCACCCAAATCTATGCACCCCCAGTTAATAATTTTTGACTCTGAAAGAATTTATTCTGATAAATGTGTGTCAATTCTTTATAGGTTTTAGGTATTATTTTTGTCAGAAATGTGTATTGTAAAGACTTTTTCCCCAGTGAATGTCCTTACTTGCTCTAAACTCATTTTATTTTGCAAATTTTTATACAACATCTTTTATAAATTTTTTCTTTGAAGATGGTTAAGAGTCTTCCCTTTCTCCACAGTTTTAAAAGACACAACACTCCTTTCCACTATGGTCCCCTAATTTTGTTTATTGAGTCATTTTAATAATTAGGTTGTTGTTCTACTTGGAATTTGTGCTGGCATGAAAATTCTTAGGTAAGAAGATCCTTAGAAATAAAATGAAACTACGCTGTGGCTAATTCTTATTCCCATCTAGATTCGATGTCATGCCCCAACATGGTGCCTTTTATATGTTAGAGGGCTGGATGAAAAGTTCCTAAGGATCTTTGATTTTAGAAAAGGAACCTAAACTAAGATATGATAAAAAGTGATAATAAGTGAGCAAAAGAGAGGGAGTGTAGGAAGGGGGCCTCTCAGGATGCTCAAATATATCTTCCACTTTTACCACAGGTGCTTCCCACCTGGAGAGCTTATCTACAGATGTTTTCAGACCCAGAAGTTGAAGACTTGACTGGCCATGCTCAGTTAACAATTTCAACCACTTTTCTTAAAATCAAATTTGACCATAGCTGTCCATTATTTTTAACTGTTCCACAACTACCATAAAGCTCTCTAAGTGGGGTTAACCATGAAGGCCAACTAAAGCTGTGATCATACTTCATTTATTTGCAGGTGGTATCAATATGGAAGACAACACCAGCTGCCCATTGGCACTACCTACATCACAGAACTGTTGTGAAGAGAGTGTTGAGTTTTTTTTTTAACTTTGTAGCCATATAAATATGTTGTCATTTTAATTTTTACCCTCACTGGTATTTTTATTCATATGTAACTTAAGTTGAGATAAATACTGCCTCTAATTTGGAATCCAGTAAGCTGTCTTCCTTTAGGATCTACATATCATGTTCAACCCAGCAATGGAATAAAGCAATCCTACTACTCCCACTACTAATAGTTACGGAGGAATGCCAGGGAACCAGAAATGGGCAGCATAAAGTCCTGCTTCCAAATTCATTTCTTCCTTAACTAACAGAAGTTTTAGATTCCTAGATATCTCGGTTTTTATAGAAACCTACTCTTTCTAAGCAGTCTACTTAAATACAAGATAATACCACTTACCTTCTTAAATCATCTTTTCAAAGTGGTGATTTATTTCAATATAATTTTATAAATATGTACTAGCCTTTAACAAGATTTTTCATATTATAAAATTCCAGCAAAAGAAATTAAAGACCTTCAAAATTAAGTAATCCTTTCATTTTTGAAGGCACTGGAATATTTTCCTATTAAATAATCCAGTACTTTGTGGTGGATTTTTTTTTCTAATGGACTTAATCCACACTTGATACAGTTATTAAGTGATATATTTCAAGGTTCAAAGTAAAGAATATTTGTTCAGTAATCAGAGGATTTGGGATAAAACCCAGGTCTACTACTACTACTTGTGTGGCCTTGGGTAAGTCATATCTTATTTGGCCTCAGTTTCCTCATCAGTAAAATAGCTTAGATTAGATGATCTTTGAGCTCTCTTCCAGCTCTGTCTACGATGCTATGATCCATTTATGTTTTGTATATAAATATGTGGCTCTATATAGAAATATAACATACAAATATTCAAGAACCCTTAAGATTTTACATCCATGTATGTTTACACAATGAACATGTTATCATAGCAGAGGCAGGTAGGTGGTGCCATAAAGAAAGCATTGGGCCTAGAGTCAGGAATACCTGAGTTCAAATCCAGCTTCAGGCACTTACTATCTGTGTTACCCTGGGCAAATCACTTAACTTCTGTTTGCCTCAGTTTCTCATCTGTAAAATGGGGATAATAATAGCACCTACTTTCCAGGGTGGTTGTGAGGATTAAATGAGACAATATTTGTAAAGCACAGTGTTTAATACATAGAAGTACTATATAAATGTTAGTTATTATTATTGTTGTTATTATTATAGCACTGAAATTCAGCACCCTTTAGATCAGTAGTTCTCAAAGTATAGTCCACAGACTACTGGGGACCCTTGGGGACCCTTTTCAGGAAGTTTGTGAAGTGAAAACTTCCTTAATTTTCTTAATAGTGCAAAGATATTGCCTATTAAAATACTCCTCTCCATTTCAACTACATATCTATATGAGGCTTGGTTTTCTTCATATGTTTCAACCAAAACAACAAATCACAACAGACTGAATTCAAAAACAGAGATGAGAATGCAGATATCTTCTATTAATCCAGATACTAATGAGATTCTTTTAAAGTATAAAACAATGCCACTCTTCTCATTTACTTTTTTTGTTTTGGAAAATTTCCTTTTTTTTTTTTACAAAAATGATATTTATGTTAACATTTAGTGAGTTAATTGTTATTTTATACATCTTGATATTTTTAAAATATATCCATTTTAATTTCTAGTATGGCAAATACTGACAGATATAGCCCATATAAAATGAAAGCTCTTTGGGGTCCACAATAATTTTTAAGAGCATAAAGGGGTCCTGAGACCAAAAAGGTTGAGAGCTACTGCTTTAAGTAATATACAAATAATGGAACTCTCTAAAGCAGAGATGTCAAACTCATAGCTCATGGCAAAATTCCCCATCAGGTCAGAACCAGATTAAAATGTAATTAAGAAATTTTTTTTAAATAAATAAAAATACAATACAATATAATGTTAATTTGTAGTTTTCTAAGTCAAAATATGCCACAACAGGTATCCATATCTATTTGAGTTTGACCTTACCAGACTACATGATTAGACCTGAGAACTAATAGAAACTGTGCTCCCCTAGCCAAACAATTAGAGGAAAAAATTTTTACATTGTTCTGCATTTAGATGTTGAAGAAAAAAAGGTATTAGGGAAAAGATTAAGGGGTAAATAATAAGAACTCACATTTATATAAATTTTAAGGTTTAGGGTTTTTCTTGACAACAAAAAGGTAAGGAAGGTGGAAAGCAGCATGGTATAGCAGACAGCATACTGGACTCACAATCTGGGTTCAAATTCTGCTTCAGATACTTACTAGCTGTATGATTATTAGCAATAATAACCTTCCTAACCCTCAGCTTCCTCATATGTAAAATGTAGATAACAAGACCTACCCACATGATTATTGGGAAGACCAAATATAAAATGTCTTGCAAAACTGAAAGCACTATAAAATGTCAGCTACTAGTATTATTATTAGTGCCAACATTATTATCCCCATTTTACAGGTAAAAAAAAAAAAACAGGCCCAGAGATCTTAAGTGACTTGTCCACAGCCACACAGTCTTGTAAGTACTAAGAATAGAACAGATCATTGCTTTTCTTTCACAGAAACCACTACTATGGCAGATGTCTGGTACAAAAGTAGACTGAGATGGCATGTGGGAATACTCAACAGATCTGTGATTTTGTCAGCACAGGGAACTCCCTCCACCAACACAAACTGCTACTTGCCTATAACTTAGTATGAGCTTCAAAAATGTCAGACCTAGCAAACAGATCAAAAGAATGTTACCAAAATGACACCAGAGACAGACAGACAGAAAGAAAGAAAGAAAGGAAGGAAGGAAGGAAGGAAGGAAGGAAGGAAGGAAGGAAGGAAG